>NC_080720.1:1325851-1430851 GCF_019097595.1 Hemibagrus wyckioides
AGGTGCTTGATTTTATATACCTGTGGCCATGGAAGTGATTGGAACACCTGATTCTGATTATTTGGATGGGTGAGCGAATACTTTTGGCAATATAGTGTATGTGTAAAATGTTAGTTTTTTGTATCTTGTTTAAAGGTCAAGTAATAATAATAATACATTTTATTTATAGGCGCCTTTCTCAGCACTCAAGGACACAGAGTAAACACTTCAAAATAAAAATATATATTAAATTACATCAGGCTTTATAGGGTTTAGGGCCTTACTGAAGCAGTAGCTTTTTGGTGGGATTTGAACTCACAACCTTATGCTTAGTAGCCCAACAGGTTAACCACTTCCCTGTAAAATTCCACTGAGTTAGATATGAACCACACATGGGTGTGATGGTCTGGGGTGCACATACTTTTGCCCATATAGTCTATATTGCTGTCCTATTCAAGATAACTGATACAAAACCCTCTCTAATGTTTATAATGATTTATAATCCCACTCTCAGTGTTTATAATGATTTATAATCCCACTCTATGGTGTTTATAATTATTTATAATTCCACTCTCAGTGATTTATATATATTTATATTCCAAAAGGTAAATCATTGCAATAAGGTACTCTACATTCTTATCTAATTACATAACGAATGAAAGGTTAAGGTGTGGGACTAGTGATCAGAATGTTGTGAGTTTGGTCCACCCAAGGTCCTTAATTGCTCAGTTGTATGAGATAAATATAAGTCGCTCTGGATAAGGTTGCGTGCTGTAAATGTAATTGAAACTATGTTAATTGGCTTTCTCGTCATGCAGAGCAGTCTGGAGATCCCAATACTATGCTAATTATAATGCTAATTATAACCTCGTTGTTTACTCAAAAGTCTGTTGCTCAAGATGCGCTTCATGATCTAAAGACTAAAGTCACCTTTTTTCCAAAAAAAATTGATTGTAGAAAATAATATATTGGAAATTACAGTGAGTGATTTTAGAATTAAAATTTTGAGAAGATTTTCTTTAAAACGTAAAGTATTTTTCTATTCTAGAGTATTGTAATGCTAATGCTGTGCTCAAAATAACATGCTATACATCAACACACAGCACAACACAAAACACTTTGCTCTCTCGCTCCCAAGTGGTTGATGATGTTACTGCAGGTTGATCAAGTAAAGTAGTCTTTATTTGTCATATACACATTACAGCACAGCGAAATTCTTCCTTCGCATATCCCGACCTTGGGGGTTGGGGTCAAGGTGCAGGGTCAGCTATGATACAGCGCCCCTGGAGGAGGGGGGGCCTTGCTCAAGGGCCCAACGGTGGCAGCTTGGCAGTGCTGGGGCTTGAATCCCAACCTTCCGGTCAAAGGCCCAGAGCCTTAACCACTTGAGCTACCACCGCCCTGATCAGAGTGCAACATCCAGATCAAAACGCAACATCGGTTTTTCATCAAACTGCAAATTTCAGCTTTTCATCAAACTGCAAGATTCTTTATCACATTGAATTCCTATATAGACCTGAACAAGAACCCAGTTGAATCCTATTGGAAAACTCCAGTAGAAGTGGTCCAGCTCAATATTTATATCTTGACCTATGAAACACTTCCTATTGGAATACCATGTACATTCCAAAATACGATGAAAAAAATTCTCATCCTGTACGAGTTTGTTGTTGGAATCCTTTAGGATTTGTAACAAGAGCAGCATGACTAAAACATCTGTAACACCACTGTCATCTATTTCAAAACAGTTTGTAAAATGCAATAAATTATCTTACAGCTGCTCTAATGTGAGGTTTTTGCTGCTAGTTTCGTACCCTCCTACATTTTTTTGTGCAAGTAGACACTCATGTGGTGTAAAGTATATGTGCATCTGAGTTGTAAGAGGAAGTAATGCAATATAATGGTATTTTCTTCTTTTTTTGGTATTTTAGGCGACTGTTTGCTGTGGTCTATAGATTCTGTTTGCTGTTTTTCCAGTTGGTGAGAGAAAAGGTGAGGTTTGTTATATGTACATAATACCTCCTTCAGCAACAGGAAGTGACAACAGTATTTAAAGCATTCTATCACAAAAAGCAGAGATCAGTGATACAATGACATCAATGATCTATTCAAAGTTTTAGCATTATTGCAGTTTCTGAACCCAGGTAAAGAAATACATTCACCTGGCCAAAGGCTATTTTATAAGATGTGACATGAAAAAGCCAATTAAAAGTCTTCAACTGCTTACTGCTTTCAGTTATAGATAGTTCATAATCGTGAGCAAAACAGTAGAGCCCAAAAGTAGGCTTAACTTTAACAGCTAAAGCTTAATGAATATGGAACTTCCCTAAAAGACAAATTAAAATGATTGCATCATCGGGGTCAACAATGTTTGTCTGTGTTTGTAAGACTACATTTATATAAATCAGGAAAAAAAGTGTAAATATATCCACACAAAACATTTAAGTAGAATAGTCAAAAAAATAAATGATGATTAAAAAATCATTCTGATTACAAAAAAAGTGTTTGGAATTTTTAAAATCTATTCAGAAAGTGTTACATGGTGAAAAATAATGAAGAATCATTTCTTTTATTTTATTAGTAGTAGTTTACTATTATTACTATTTTTGTATTATTGTTATTATTATTTAAAAATACCAATACCACTAGTTGGGAGTAATGGAATGTTATTGAACATTGAACTTTTTGCCAAAGGTTTTGGGACATCCCTTCAAATCATTGAATTTGGGTGTTCCAATCACTTCCATGGCCACAGGTGTATAAAATCCAGCACCTAGGGATGCAGACTGCTTCTACAAACATTTGGGAAATAATGGGTCGCTCTCAGGAGCTCAGTGAATTCAAGCATTTTACTGTGATAGGTTTCCACCTGTGCAATTAGTCCGTTCGTGAAATCTCCTCAGTACTAAATATTCCATGCTCAACTGTTAGTGGTAATATAACAAAGTGCAAGCAACTAGGAACAACAGCAACTCAGAGACATAAAATCACTGTGACGGCGCTGCGCACACTGCCGCACACATGCAGAAGAGAGTCGCTCCTCGCCCCCTCCCTCTCCCTGGAAAACACAAGCTGCAGTGGTGCAGCACCCTGGACAGCGGTGCCTGCATAGACGGAAGCAAATCAGCACCATGGCTAGCGCCGCTAAATTGGAGTGCAGGGCGGAGCAGGAGAAAGCGTGCCAAAACGCTCTGGGCCAATCAGAAGCGCCGCTAAACTATTCACCCTCCATCTGAGCAACACAACAGAGAGGCTGGCCCCGCCGGCCCCCGAAGGTAAGGGGAAGCCCCCTGCTGGACTAATAGGGATGCTGTGTTTTGTTTTACAGGCAGCTCGGACTAAAGCAAGGCCTTCGTGGAATCACCGAATCTCAGCCCCTCCTGGATCTGCACCTGCCGTCCCCAGCCATTTTCAGCCTTCGCCAGGACACTGCTGCCACCGTTAGCCCTTCTTGGCCTAGGCCCCCTTCTACGCCCCTTCAGGGAAGAATCTCCTTAGTTGGCTATCTTTTTTTGCTGGTTTTCATTCCCCTTTTTGTTTTTTCCTGCCGTTCTGCTAACCTGAGTTCCTGTCTTCCCTACTTTCGGTTTGCACGGGAGTTAGCCTGGGGCCTGATAATCACCACTGAAGAGCTAAAGGAGCTCCAAAGAGGCCCCCAAGCTGCGGCGTTCCCTCTCCCAGACCCCGGCCATGCTGCCCGGCACCTCCTCACAAAGATGACAGCAGAAGATGACTTGGAGGCCTTCCTCGAGACGTTCGAGCGTACGGCGGAACGGGAAGAGTGGCCATGGCGTGATTGGGCCAACGTGCTTGCCCCCCTTCTCACTGGGGCTGCCGAACTGGCCTATTATGCTCTCGAAATGGAGGCGCAGGACTACGAGCTGGTAAGGGCCGAAATCCTCACCCGGTGCGGCCGATCTCCAGTCAGTGCGGCCGGGGACTTCCATAAATGGCGGTACGACCCCAGCCCGGCAGGTCGGGCTCCCAAACCTTGGCTTGCTGGATGTGTCCTGCATGCGGCCACTATCCCGGAGTCCCCAAGGGTCACCGTGGAGCTCAATGGCCGCTCCGTGCCTGCCCTGCTGGACTCAGGGAGTACCATCACCCTGGTCTGACCCGGCGTCCTCCCCAAGACAGCAAAACCAGCAGGAATCATACCCGTCTCCTGTATCCACAGGGATGTCCGGTCCATCCCATCCGCTCAGGTCCTCATCCGGGACCCAGCCAGGGAGTGGCCCATCGTCGCGGGAGTAATCCAAAATCTCCCAGTCTCTGTGCTACTCGGGTGTGACTGGCCAGGGTTCTCCGCCACCATGAAGGGCCCCAACCAGGCGAGGTGGCCTCAGAGGCCCAGAGCCCGGACAAAGCCAGCGTGCATGGCCCATGGAGCCCCAGACCCAGAGCCTTCCTCCCCAGGTGAGTCTGAGAAAGAAGCTAATCCCTTGTCTTCCCTATCTCAGCAGGTCACCAGGGAAGGGAGTTTCGGACGGGAGCAGAAAGAGGATGACCGGCTGAAGCACTGCTGGGTCCAAGTTCTGCAGGTAGAGGGTGTAAACACCCACCCAGTGGACCAGCTTCCCGCAGCGTATTTCCTCATCAAGGGGGGATTGCTGTACTACCACACCAAACGCCGTGGGGAGCCATGTGACTTATTAGTAGTCCCTCACTCATGGACCACCCTCCTCCTGCATCTGGCCCACACGCATCCACTGGGGGGCCATCTGGGCCCATGTAACACCCTAGAGAAACAAAAGGACCGGTTCACCTGGCCTGGAATGTAGGCAGAAGTCCAAGCCTTCTGCCGGGCCTGTCCCAAGTGCCAACAGACTGCCCCCCAGAAGCCAGCACCGGCCCCTCTCATTCCGCTCCCCATTATCAGTGTCCCCTTTGAGTGTCTCGGCATGGACCTCGTCGGGCCTTTGCCGAAGTCCACCCAAGGTCATGAATACATCCTTGTGATGATGGGTTATGCCACCAGATACCCCGAGGCAGTGCCACTTCGAAAAGCCACCTCCCACAACATCGCCAGAGAGCTCCTCGCGCTCTTTAGTCGTGTGGGAATCCCCAAGGACATCCTCACTGATCAAGGTACGCCTTTCACCTCACGACTAATGGCAGATCTGTGTCGGCTCTTACAGGTCAAACACTCTGGAGGCCATTGGCAGTATAGAGTCCTGCCCTTCGGTCTTCACGGGGCCCCAGCTACCTTCCAACGTCTTATGGACGTCGTTCTCCGGCCCTATAAAGCCTTCGCTGCCACCTACCTAGACGACGTCCTTATCCATTCCTCCACCTGGTCAGACCACCTCTTCCACCTGAAGGAGGTATTGAGCGGCCTCCAGAAGGCAGGACTGACGGCCAACCCCCGTAAGTGCCACCTGGGGCTGACCGAGGCACAGTACCTGGGCTACTGCATCGGACGGGGGCTGCTACAACCCCAAGAAAAGAAGGTCGAGGCCATCAGGAAGTACCCCCAGCCCACCACCAAAAAACAGGTACGAGTCTTTCTGGGGTTGGCGGGGTATTATAGACGATTCGTCCCTAACTTCTCCTCTGTAGCCTCCCCTCTCTCAGATCTCACAAAAAAGGGCCAAGTGCGCTGGACGGAAGAAACCGAGCGAGCCTTCCAACAGCTGAAAACAGCGCTCACCAGCCACCCAGTGCGCCGAAATCCTGACTTCGGCATCCCCTTCACCCTTCATACTTACGCCTCCGAGACAGGTCTCGGGGCGATTCTGTCCCAGGTATTTGAAGGGGAAGAGCATCCGGTCCTCTACACTTCAAGGAAGCTAACCCCTGCTGAAAAAAACTATGCTGCAGTGGAGCGAGAAGCCCTGGCAATCAAATGGGCCGTGGAGGAACTACGCTACTACCTGGCAGGGCGACACTTCACGCTGGTCACTGACCACACGCCTCTGCAATGGATGGCCAAAGCCAAGGACACTAATGCACGGGTAACTAGGTGCAAACTCTCTTTGCAGGACTTCTCGTTCCAGGTCCAGCACAGAGGCGGGAGCTAACATGGGAATGCGGATGGTCTCTCTCGCGCCCACTCCCTCTGGGCCCAAAGACCACCAGGTGGGGGCTCGGAGCTAAGGGGGGGGCCCTGTGGCCTGCTGGACTAATAGGGATGCTGTGTTTTGTTTTACAGGCAGCTCGGACTAAAGCAAGGCCTTCGTGGAATCACCGAATCTCAGCCCCTCCTGGATCTGCACCTGCCGTCCCCAGCCATTTTCAGCCTTCGCCAGGACACTGCTGCCACCGTTAGGCCCCTTTCCATGCCCCTTCAGGGAAGAATCTCCTTAGTTGGCTATCTTTTTTTGCTGGTTTTCATTCCCCTTTTTGTTTTTTCCTGCCCTCCTGCTAACCTGAGTTCCTGTCTTCCCTACTTTTGGTTTGGAGTAATTAAAAGCTGGTGTTGATGTGCTCCCGGGCTCTGTGTGTTGTTCTCTGTCCCTGCTCAGCGCACTACATCACATACATAGATGAGCGAGTTTGGTGGGGAGGAACTTGACTGGCCTGCACCTCCTGAGTCCTGACCTCAACCCCACAGATCACCTTTGGGATGAAGTAGAGTGGAGACTGTGAGCAAGACTCGTCCAACATCAGTGCCTGACCTCACAAATGAGCTTCTAGAGGAACGGTCAAAAATTCCCATAAACACACTCCTAAACCTTGTGGAAAGCCTTCCCAGAAGAGTTGAAGCTGTTATAGCTGTAAAGGCCGGACAACTCCATATTACATTCATGTGCAGGTAAAGGCAGATGTCCCAAAACTTTTGGCAATATAGTGTAGCTACAGTGTACCCTAAACAGAGCTATTAAATGACCTTAAACTCTATTTTTTAATGTTGTTGAAATCTTTCACCGAAACTTTAATGCAAAAAAGTCTCCATGTTCATTCATTTATTCATATTCTGATCAACTCACTATCTGAGTTTCCATATAATAAGGTAAATGTTCTATATCATAATATGGAACAACGTGAGGATTATAAAAAAAAAAAGTAACGCTTAAAAGTAAAATTTTCCAAGAACCCAGCGCTTGCTTATAAAAAAAAACAAAAAAAAAACTGGACGTGTAGCTGGATAGAAAGCAAAAGCTGGACAGTCAACATTTCTGACGCGCCCCCATGACGCACGAGGCTTTCATCCGGGTTCTGAGTGACGCGCACACTATCCAACATGGCGGCGTCAGGTGAGCTGAATGTGCACTTGCGGTCTGTGTGAATTTTGAGTGAAACTCAGAAAGCAAGTTTTTAAATTGCGGGTTTGTTGGGGGAGCAAATATACATTTACTATCCTCTAATGATAATGAGCTATGCGTTTGTAGGTAAAAAAAACAACGGAAGAGCGTTACACAAGCCAGCGGCGGGTTAGCCTGTCCAGGCGGAATAGCCAGTTAGCTAAGTAGCTAGCCAGTCATGTGGGGTGTCCTGCTCGCGTGCTGTCGGTTATTGTTTTGTCGCAGGCTCGCGCGCACATGTTGTGCAAATCTTAAATATTATACTTATTCGCCTCTTGAGATGAAACGTGCGGTTTTGTGCGCGGTGAAATGGCGTGTTGCGTGCAAGTGACGAGGTGCAGTTTGCGCGCATGCGCACAGTCGTGTCAGAGGAGGGCTTTTCCACGTGTAGTGCGCAGCGGTGTCGTCGCTGACCCCGGTGTCACTCAGTGCACGCAGACGTGCTTTTATGATGCCTAGCGAAGTCTTAAATGCAGAAAAATACATCAATAAGTAAAAAATACAATCTCCTGCTCGCGTTTTAGAGAGTGATCTAATTATTTAAATGACCTCGTCATTAATTATGCACCAATTAACCAACAAAGGGTCGTGTTCAAAATGGCTTACACGCTGTGGACTGAACCCATGGAGCTCTGAGTCCAGCATGTGAGAATTAGCGTTTATCAGCATGCACTGCCTGGTCACGTGACCTCCAGCAGTTCTGCTGTGAACCCATTTACACGAACGAGACAATAATCCGGTTTAAGTCTGAAATGAGATCATCTTGTAAACAACTCGGTCACACTTCAATAAAAGGGATTAAAATTTCCTTAAGCAATAATAATCCTATCTGATTACCTTCAATGTCAGGATCTGTGCTGCTGGTGCATTAAAACCAGCCTGTACACTTTAATCTGTGTGAATGATGGTGTGTGTTTACATCTCCATCACTTCATCTGAGCTGGACACTCGGTGTCTAATCTCTGTTTACACACTCGAGCTACACATAATCAGATCTGCTGTTATCTTGGGCATGTGGAGTGAGGTTTAGTGTGAACATTACAGTCACAACACGGAGCGTTCACACTGTGTGTAGATTTCCAGTTCATTATTATTCCTGATTGTGGGGTTTTCCTTCCTGAGGTTTTCAGAGGGTATAAGGTGCTTTCTAGGTTCCTCTGGTGGTTGGTAGTGTTTGAAATCATTCAAAGGAAACTTTCCACATTGTTTTTGACCATTATCTTTACCATGTCTGTGAAAGAAGCCAACTTTCAACACTTATCATATTTATAGTGAAAACTCTGCTCATTTCACCAGATTTGAGAGTAAGTGAGAATATCTTTGGATTGTTTTAAAATCCATGTGTTAGCTAGCTAGTTAGCTAGTTTAGCAATATCTCTAGATCTAGTTATCTTTTCCAGGAGGAATGTTTACTCATTAGATATTTAAGGAAAGTAAGGAAGTATCCATGATATCATTTTTAATTGTGTGTGCGTGTGTGTGGATATAAAGTAATGTTTTCCCTCTTGTGTTGTGGAGGTTTTACTGTCCAGGCCGTTTTTTTAGGCCTTCTGCAGCATTTCTCTCCATGTGCTGATTCAGGAAATGTTATCTGGAGCAGAGGCCCAGACACACACACACACACACTGTGAGAGCTGATACAGCAAGTAGACAATGTTTAAAATGATCAGATGAGGTCTGAACTGGAGATAAGGGGGACAACACCACATCTACAGGAACACAATACAGGATACACTATGTTGCCAAAGGTTTTGGGACACCCCTCCAAATGAATTCAGGGGTTGGGCTCGGCCCCTTAGTTCCAGTGAAAGGAACTCTTAATGCTTCAGCTTCATACCAAGACATTTTGGACAATTTCATGCTTTGTGGGAACAGTTTGGGGATGACCCCTTCCTGTTCCAACATGACTGCACACCAGTGACCAAAGCAAGGTCCATAAAGACATGGATGAGTGAGTTTGGTGTGGAGGAACCTGACTGGCCTGCACAGAGTCCTGACCTCAACCCCATAGAACACCTTTGGGATGAATCAGAGCGGAGACTGTGAGCCAGGCCAAAAGATTTGGGACGTCTGCCTTTACATGCACATGAATGTAATATGGAGTTGTCCCGCCCTTTGCAGCTATAACAGCTTCAACTCTTCTGGGAAGGCTTTCCACAAGGTTTAGGAGTGTGTTTATGGGAATTTTTTGACCATTCTTCTAGAAGAACATTTGTGAGGTCAGGCACTGATGTTGGACGAGAAGGTCTGGCTCACAGTCTCCACTCTAATTCACCCCAAAGGTGTTCTATCGGGTTGAGGTCAGGAATCTGTGCGGGCCAGTCAAGTTCCTCCACACCAAACTCACTCATCCATGTCTTTATGGACCTTGCTTTGGTCACTGGTGTACAGTCATGTTGGAACAGGAAGGGGTCATCCCCAAACTGTTCCCACAAAGTTGGGAGCATGAAATTGTCCAAAATGTCTTGGTATGAAGCTGAAGCATTAAGAGTTCCTTTCTCTGGAACTAAGGGGCGGAGCCCAACCCCTGAAAAACAACACCTGAACTCAATGATTTGGCCAGGGGGGTGGGGGGGTGGCTGGGGGTCCAAAACATTTGGCAATAAACGATAGCTACAGTGTGCCCTAAACGGAGCTCTTAAATGACCTTACATTTTTTTTATGTTGTTGAAATCTTTCCCAGAAACTTTAAAGGCAAAAATGTATCAAGACGTGATGAGAGCCTCCATGTTCATTCATTTATTCATATTTTGATCAACTCACTATCTGAGTTTATTTTATATAATAACTTAATTATTCCATATCATAATGTGTTTACATAACAACCAGATCGATAATTATTGGGTGAATATAAACACAGAAGGTGTGATGATTTTTAGTTCTGGACATAAATACAGTGATGTAATATCAGTATCATGACTGGTGACGTCGCAGTACTCTCTTCTGAGGAGAGATCACCAGTGTCCTCATTGATGAGAACTTTGTAATATTTATTTAGTTTCTCAGGGTTTTTTTTTTACCGGGCAGTTACCTGTATATGCACCATTTTATCACGATACATGTAGTTCATTATACAAATGTTAATATCAATTTGAACTGATATTTTTTTGCGTATCGTCCAGTCCTGTATCTGTTTTACTGATGGATAATGTACTTTTTTGGTCCAACTTCAGACCCTGATTTTTGGGAGATATGAAATACATGTTCACGCTCTCCCAATGACATTAATAGTAGTTTAGTTTTTAAATCTATCTAAATGCAGTTAATAACGTTTTCCCCATTTCTCTAATAACTAGCCATAAGGCTCAATTGAATTGTTCGGAATATCGTGCTCGGAATATAGTTTGGAATATTCTGCTGTGACAAATATGTTTGTGTCGGTCTCGTCTGAAACGATTCAGAATCACATGATGATGTAAGCAGAAAGTACATATTAATGGAGAAGGATGAGGAAATCTCCAGAGTAATGTGAGGAGTGTGTTTCTGATGTCTACAGTTCTGTAGGTGAGCGTGAGGAGGAGCTCCTTTCCATATGAATAACACTGCTGGGAAATACACAAGAAACACATTCAGGTGGTTTTCCTTCATGTCAGTGACACCTGTCATACCTGTCTCTCATACCACCGCTTTAATGCATCATGTTTAATAGGAAAAATGAAGAACTGGCTTATTGTTATGTGTAGAAAACAAAAACAAGCTAAAAACTTGATGTTCAGTAGCTTGGAATGGTGAGTCGGCCAAGAAGCTGGGCGTCGCTACAGTACAATAGCGGTCTGTTTTTTACTGTCTTGGAGATATCAAGCACTTTATCACTTTTTCTCTCACTGACTGGTGTTTATCTTAAAGTCCACGTGGTTTAGAGCGGGTATCACTTTAAACAGCTGAATGTCCTGACATTTACATGAAGAATAATCGATAAGTGAATCCTTCTCTACAAACAGCACATTTTTATTCCTCCTGCATTTACATTAACATCCATAATGTTATAAAGCATTAATAAAAACTAGAGCTGCTGTTATAAAAAACTAATCCAGAACTCAACACCGCACCAGGGCTTTCTTTCTCTTTAAATATTGTTCTTTCTCTTTAAATATTTTTCTTTCTCACACTCTCTCTCTCTCTCTCTCTTTTCTGCTTTTTGCAGCTAAGAAGAAGAATAAGAAGGGGAAGACTTTAACTCTGACGGACTTCCTGGCAGAGGATAGCAGTGGTTCTGGGCCGCCGGTTTATCAGGCCCCAAAGGCCACCAGCTGGGCAGATGAGACCGAAGACCTGGATGGAGAAGGTGAGCAGGAGTTTAAATAAGAGCTATTTTAAAGAGCTATAAGTGCGGGATTTGGGTGTAGTGTGTACAACCTTAGATCTGTTGCTATGGAGATAAAAATTAAACACTTGTTGAAATGAGGTTGAATAAAATAGAGGAAGGAGAGAACACGGGTTGTGAAAGCTGCTCAAGCAGTGTTTATCTGGTGAACTGTGTAGTCATGTGAGCTAACAGAAAAAATGAGGATTTAGTAGTTTTCTTTGATAAACAGGTTGCTCAGTGTTAAAAGTTTTCAGTTTGTAGGTTGGTTGTTTGTTTAAAAAAAGACTTATGAACATTTATGCCTGTGTGTCTGTAAACAGTTGTTGAATGATAAAAGTGTAATAAAAGAATAAAATTGTCTTTCACCTTATTACCTTATAGCCTACTGAATATAATTTTCTTTCTTTCTTTTTTTTCAATTCTTTAATGTCAGCAACATCTGCCTAAACAATTACTCTCTTTTTTGTTTTTTCCTTTTTTTTTTTTAATCTCTCGCCATGCATAGACTTTTATCATTTAATCCTGTTTATCAGAATTGTTGTTTCCTCCTCTAACACAGTCCTGTCTGTCTCTGCAGTGTCCACTTCCTGGCACACCCCTGAGGATTCGTATCGTGCCCCGCCCATCGATCGCTCCATCCTGCCCACGGCTCCTCGTGCGGCCCGGGAGCCGAACGTTGACCGCTCGCGTCTTCCTCGCAGCCCGCCCTACACCGCCTTCCTCGGAAATCTGCCCTACGATGTCACCGAAGAGTCCATCAAACAGTTCTTCAGAGGCCTCGCGGTGAGACCAGTGCAGTCCAGTCTTCTGGATTAATATGCATTTGGATTAATATTCCCGAGGATATAATGTCTCGATATCAGAAATGCAGCTGCAGTAGAGATATAAAGAATAACATAGTACATGCTGTTACATGATTTTTCCAGAAGGTTACAGAAAGCACCGGCTAAAATCTTTACGTCTAAATGTTACACTATGAAGTTTCACTGTTGCACTGTGTAGTTACACTGTAAAGGTTACATTTTGAAGTTACACTGTAAGGGTAAACTGTAAGGTTACACTATAAAGTTACACTGTAAGGTTACACCTTGATGTTGATGCACTATGAGGATCACTATGCTCATTGACATCACATCTTGTCACACTTTGCTGTTGTTCTGTGACGTTTAACTTTTCCATTGTACCTCAACATTACGTTACCAGGTTACACACAGACATTACAATTTGATGTTACACCTTTATGAATCTAATAAAATACTGAAGAGACACATCTTATAGTTTAGGAAAGTTTATATCTGTAGTTGTTGTGTTGCTACACAAATGTAAGAGATTTACATGTGTAAATGTAAGTGTGTGTGTTCTCAGATCAGTGCTGTGCGGTTGCCACGTGAACCCAGTAATCCTGAGAGACTGAAAGGTTTTGGCTATGCTGAGTTTGATGACGTCGACTCGCTGCTCCGTGCGCTCACTCTCAACGAGGAGGTAGAGTTACACTCCACACACACTGTTATTTACAGCAACATGTAGTGCTTTACATTAACGTGTGTATGTGTGGTGTGTGTGTGTGTAGAACCTGGGGAACAGACGTATCCGTGTAGATATCGCAGATCAGTCCAATGATAAAGGTGAGTGTGAGATTACAGTGTAGATAATCGCCATTTTATGCAGTAAAGGTCAACATTTTGCAGTTTAAAGCATTTAAGAATAAAAGAAATATCTTTAAAATTTATTTATTTTGCTTTTAAAAGAAAGGAAATAATCAGTCCTGCCACTTTATTATTTGAAAATACAGAAAAGTCTTTTCAAAGCAGTTGGAAACCCCTATTCAATCAATTATCTTGTATTATCATAATGATTATAGTTGGAAACGTAAGAGATGATTAAAACCCATTCCTAGATTTTCCTCTTATAAATTCTAGGTAATTGACTTAAGCTAGTTTGTTATTCTGCTAGCAGGCAATATTTTTATTTTACCGTAAAATAATGTAACCAGAAAAAGAAACAGTGAAGTAAAGCGTAACATGTAAAGGTAAATATTTATATATAAAGGTCATATTTTTTATAAATAAACAATATAAAAAGAAAAAAGTGCAATAAATAAAATAGTACTATTTTTCTTGTATTATTATGTAATGATAAATTTGGGTACATTCTTGTCATCATTGCCCTTTATTTTATTCTTTAAATAAATTTATTTAAGTTTTGTGTTTCTTCCTCCAGCTCTGAAATTATGGTGTGAAAGCAGTCAGGCAATTGTTCAGTGATGTTTTGAATAATTGTTTTTTTCTGACGTTACTTCCACAGAGCGAGATGGAGGTTCGATGTCGGGGCGTGACCGTGATCGTGGGCGTGGTGGTGACGGCGGCCCTGATAAGACGGATTCTGATTGGAGGGCTCGTCCCAGCGTGGAGCAAGATGACGGGCCACGCAGAGACGACGGTTATGGAGAGAGTGTGTTATTAATCACACGATGACTCTAATTTCTGTCTGTTAATTTACAGCTTCTTTTATCATTTATATCCCTCGTTTTTTTCTCAGGGTCACGTGACCGCTACGAGTCAGATCGGTATAGGGATGGGCAGCGGCGTGACGATCGTTTCGGCGGCCGTGATCGTTTTGAGGACCGGGACCGCAGGGATCGCTATGACGACCGGGATCGCTATGACGACCGGGACCGCAGGGATCGCTATGACGACCGGGACCGTAGGGATCGCTATGACGACCGAGGGGGCAGGGACTACGACCGTGGAGGTTAGTGCTTCAGTGGTTCTAATATGTTAATATAACAACAGGTAAATATTTATCATATTTATTTATTTATTACATTAATATATGTAAATAACGTAAACACGTGGTCATGTGGCTTGTAGGTTATGACTCCCGTGGTGGAGGGCGACGGGCGTTCGGGAGCGGATACAGGCGCGATTATGACGACAGGCGAGATGGAGATCGCTATGGAGATGACCGCTATGAAAGACGGGAAGAGAGACGTGAAGAGAGAGGTATGGACCAAATCTATATTTATATTTTTTATTTATAATACAGAAATATTTTGTCTCACTTTTGTGAGAGATTTTGTGTATCATGATTTCAATTCAAATTCAAATTTTATTGGTCACATAAGAAATCATACACAGTACAACATATAGTGAAATGCTTTTTACGACTGTCTTACATAAAAAAAGAAAGAGTAAAAAAGAAAAATTTAAAGTGTGGACATGAAAAATAGGGGATATAGTTAAGAATATATAGGGAAAAGTAGGGAAAATTAAATGGTGGAAATCACAAACGAAAATAACTAAGATATGCATATGCAAATATATGTCTATGTATGTATATAATATAAATATATATATGTAGTATCAATATAGCAGTAAATATAAATAATGAAAAGTAAAATAATAATAATAAAAATAGTAATATAATATATAATATACAAATATAAAACTGCTATATAAACTAAATATAAAAAACAAATATAAAAACAAAAATATAATACGGTACAATATAGTGTGTGTATATATATAGTATATGTGAAAAATAGAACAATATAAATAAATATATATGTGTAGATTCTATAATATACAGAAGGTACAGTATATGCATATACTAGATAAAATGTAGATAAAATGGTCAACTTTGAAATGGTGTAGCAATTGAATACAGTATGTACAGTGTGCATATGTAAGATAAATATATATGTAGATGTGTATATATAAGGCAAATATAAATGTCCAATTGAACAGGGAGTAAAGTGTCAGTGCAGTGTGCACACAAAGATGTACAGTGAGAGTGTTGTGTGTACAGTGCAGAGTACAAAGTAGTGCAGTTATTGCATGTGCAACAATGTGTAACAATCAGCTGAGGTAGAATGTTATGTCGTGTGGGGGTAAGTCCAGAAAGTCCAGATTCTAGGTGTACTGGTTAAGGGCCCAAATGGCCTGCGGGAAGAAGCTCCTCCTCATTCTCTCTGTGTTCGCCTTCAAGGAACGGAAACATTTCCCTGACCTCAACAGAGAGAGGAGTCCATTGTTGGGATGACTGAGGTCCTTCATTATCTTCCTGGCCTTGGTCCAGCATCGCTTGCTGTATATATAGTGTCCAGGTCAGGAAGCTCGGTGCGGATGGTACGCTCGGCTGATCGCACCACCCTCTGGAGAGCTTGCCTGTCCTGTTTGGTGCTGTTCCCAAACCAGACAGTGATACTTCCCGTCAGGATGCTCTCAGTGGTGCAGGTGTAGAATGTCTTTAGCACCTTTGAGGGCAGATTAAAGTCCTTTAGGCGTCTGAGATGATAAAGATGCTGCCGGGCCTTCTTCACCAGGGTGTTAATGTGACAGGACCATGTCAGGTCCTGCATGATGTAAACACCTAGGTACCAGAAACTGTCCACTCTCTCCACTGGGGTCCTGTCGATAGTGAGGGGCCGGTAATTCCTCTCCTGCTTTGTGCTAAAGTCCACTATCAGCTCCTTAGTCTTGCTGGCATTCAGGAGGAGATTGTTGACCTGGCACCATGTCTCCAGGTTTTTGATCTCCTCTAGGTAGGCCGTCTCGTCGTTATTGGAGATCAGGCCCAACACCACAGTATCATCCGCAGACTTCACGATGTTGGTGGAGCTGGAAGTGGCCACACAGTCAAAGGTGTACAGAGAGTACAGCAGGTGGCTCAGAACACAACCCTGGGGGGCTCCAGTGCTGAGGGTGAGTGAGGGTGAGACATGATTGCCCACCCGTACTGCCTGAGGTCTGTCTCGCAGGAAGTTGGAGATCCACCGACACAGGGATGGGCTGTGGGAAGGCCCAGGATCTCCAACTTAGTGGTGAGTATGGAGGGAATTATGGTGTTAAACGCTGAACTGTAGTCGACAAACAGCATTTTGACATTATTCCCCCTTCCTGCTGTCCAGATGGCTCAGGGCTGCGTGATGGAGGTGTGCGATGGCGTCCTCAGTAGATTGGTTAGGACGGTACGCGAACTGTAGCGGGTCCAAGGTGTCAGGTAGGGAAGAAGTGATGAAGTCTCTGAGTCTTTCGAAGCACTTCATCACCACTGAGGTCAAGGCCACTGGGCGGTAGTCATTCAGGCAGGCGGGCTGGGGTTTCTTGGGGACAGGAACAATGGTGGACCGTTTGAAGCACATCGGGATTGTAGACTGTTCCAGGGAGAGGTTGAAGATCTGTGAACACAGGAGCAAGCTGGTCAGCATAGGCCTTCAGGACCCGACCCGTGATGCCATCTGGTCCTGCTGCTTTCCTGGTATTCACTCTCCTGAATGCCTTTCTCACATCGTGCTCCGAGATGATGAACGCGCTGTCCTCTCCGGCATGCTCCTCGTGTGTGCTGCCTATAGCGCTGTTAGCACTGCTAATGCCGTTAGCGCTGTGAGCCGCAGCCTCGAAGCGAGCATAAAAGGTGTTTAGCTTGTCTGCCAGAGAAGCGTCTGCATTCACCGATCTGGAAGATGGTATTTTGTAGTCCGTCATTGTTCTTAGTCCCTGCCACAGGCTCCTATAGCCCCTTTGATGAAATTGTGACTCTAGTTTCTGTCCTAGGCGCCGCTTCGCCTCCTTCACCACTCTGCGCACGCTGTAGGATGCAGCTTTATACTCGTCCATGTTACTGCTGGCGAGCCCCGTGTTGTACGCAGCAGAGCTGGATCTCGGCATCGCGGAAGGATTTATCCACCCACGGCTTCTGATTGGGAAACGTTCTGATGATAGTCTTGTGAACTGTGTCATCTGCTAGTTTCCCGATGAATCCTACAACCGCTTCCGTAAACATGTTGACGTCATCAGAGCTGTGCCGGAACATGTCCCAGTCTGCGTCCTCCAGAGCGTCCTGCAGAGCAGCCACCGATAGGGCCGTCCAGCGTAAGACCTCCCTCCGAGCTGGAACTTCCTGCTTGAGCCTTTGTTTATATTTTGGCATGAGGATGATGGTGGCGTGGTCAGATTTCCCAAACGGTGGGCAAGATTGTGCCTTGTAGCCATCTCTGACTGTTGTGTAGCAGTGGTCCAGTGTCCTTTCACCCCTGGTGGGGCAGCTGATGTGCTGGTAAAAGTTCGGCGCTGTGCGTTTGAGGTTGGCGCTGTTAAAGTCCCCCGCGTCCCGGTATTGAGTCTGGTGTTGTATAAGTGCTTCATGCAGCTTGCATAAAGCAGTGCCCGTGTCTGCCTGAGGCGGAATATAAACGGCACTGACTACGACTGATGTAAACTCCCGAGGAAGATAAAAAGGATGACATTTGATGGTCAGTAATTCCAGGTTGGGTGTGCAGGAGCGTGTGAGAGGAACAATGCTCGCGCTGTCGCACCAGCTGCTGTTGACCATTAAACACACGCCACCTCCTCTTGACTTCCCCCGAGTCCAATGTTCTGTCCATGCGGTGAACCGAGAAGAACTCGGCCGGCTGGATGGGGTGGTCCGGCACCGCTGGGTTCAGCCATGTCTTTGTGAAGCAGAGGAGATTGCAGTCCCGAATTTCTCTCTGGAACTTTACCCTGGCCCTGAGGTCATCGAGCTTGTTCTCCAGTGACTGGACGTTGGCGAGCAGGATGCTAGGCAGAGGTGTGCGGTGTGCACGGGCTCTTGGCCTGTTCCTGACGCCAGCTCGTTTCCCCCGGGGCCGCCGCTTCAGGTCGCGTCCTTTTATTCTCCCTCAGGATCTCACTCGGCCAGCTTGGATCCGGGGTCAAAAACACCGAATTGTGAGTACATTGTACACCAATAGAAATAAGAGTATCTCTATTGTAATGAATGTACTCCATGATGAAGAATTAGCCGGTATTACTGTACTGAAACTTAAATTAAAAGACAAAAACAAAGAAAAAGTTCACCTTTTTCTTTGGCACCTCACCGGCGCCATCTTGGAATTTCTTCTAACCATTTATTTTTTCTTTATCAATCATTACAGATTGTTCTTTTTTTCAAGCCTGCAGTCAATAAGCCCCTACACGATGACCATTAATCATCACTGACTTTATTTTTTTTTTCCCCTTAAGCTCCTCCTCAGAGACCCAAACTGAACCTGAAACCTCGCAGTGTCCCGAAGGAGGAGGAGCAGAGCGGGGGCTCGTCTCCTCAGGCCAACCCGAGCCGGGCCTCCTCTATATTCGGGGCGGCGAAACCCGTGGACACGGCAGCCAAGGAGAGAGAAGTGGAGGAACGTCTGAAGAAGGAGCAGGAGAGGCTGCAGAAGCAGCTGGAAGAGGACAAGCCCAGACCTTCAGAGAGACGACCTCGAGACCGGTGAGGACCAGGAGGTTGGAGGGGTGAAGCTTGTGTACAGTAAAAAAATGTTAATGTTAATCGTTTACATATAAACATGTCTTTAATATATTCATATAATTTTATAATCACTTAAGTTGGCCTTTAATATGATCCTGTTCATTATAAACAGCAGCAGATACACAGCTTCACTTCATTCAGTGCTCAGTTATAGCTCAGGTGATCAGCTTGTAGCTCAAAGAGGTCAAGTTAGCTAGCGCCACATGATTTCTGAAGGACGTTGTTGTTGTGACGTGTGCAGGGACCCAAGCTGGCGCAGCGAGGCAACTGCCAGTGACCACGAGCGCACAGCCAGTGAATCCACACACCATGGAGGTACTTTAACTCTTTAACTCCTTTGTGTGTCCAGTGGTAACATACCTGATGGGTTGAGACGGTGTGTTAAAGGAGGGAAATCACCAAATATGTGCAAAGTGCCCTGGAATACGAGCTTGTAACTTTACGGAAAAAAAGAATTTGCATGTAAACTTGCTGTAACAATCACATGAAATTATATATATATACACTAACAGTCAAAAGTTTAGACACATCATCTAATTCCATGGTCTTTCAAGATTTTAAGAACTTTCCCAGGGGGAATTCCTTTGCCATGTTGCAGTTGCTCTAATGAAAATAAAAATATAAGAGAAAAAGAAAGAAATATAAAAATATGAAAATAAAATATGAGAAAGAAATATACACACTGTAAAATATATAAACTAAAAAAGAATAAATAAATACAAATATTGTACAAATACTACACAAATACTGTACAAATACTAGTGTAGAGCTGTAATATTGCACACAAGGATTGTAATTAGGTGATAAGGGTACAGTTGTTTGTACATTATTGGAAAAAATGGTGAAATTGTAATGTGCATGAAAAGGCCTATAATTACTGAAGCACTATTGCTCATGAAATTGCACATGAAAAAGAAAATGTCCAACACTTAAAGGGAGGAATTTACAGTTTAGTACAGTTTTATTGCCACAGGGATGAAAGATTTCCTAAAGCGCTCAGTGCTACACTTGGCAGTGGTCAGTCTCTGGCTGAATGTGCTCTTCTGATTAACCAGCACACTGTGTAGTCGATGAGAAGGGTTGTCCAGGATTGAATGGAGTTTTGACAGCATTCTTTTCTCAACAGCAACATGAACTGGGTCCAGCTCCATGCCAAGTACAGAGCCAGCCCTCCTGATTAGTTTGTCCAGTTTATTTCTCTCTGCCACCTTCATGTTAAATCCCCAACAGACCGCTGCATAGAAAATGACACTAGACACCACAGACTCATAGAACATCCGCAGTATGGTGTTGCAGACGTTGAAGGACCTGAGCCTCCTCAGGAAATACAGCCTACTCTGTCCTTTCTTGTAGAGCGCTGTTGAGTTTAGTGTCCAGTCCAGTTTGTTGTCAGTGTTGACTCCCAGGTATTTGTAATCCTCAACAGTTTCAACTTTCTCTCCAAGGACAGACAAAGGAGAGGCTGGGTTTCTGGATTTTCTAAAGTCCACTACCAGTTCCTTTGTTTTCCTAACATTGAGCTGTAGATGGTTGAGTTCACACCAGGTGACAAAGTTGTCCACTGCTGTCTGATACTCCTGATGTTTATTTCTTTCTACATTGTGAAACAATGCTGAAGGCGGCCGAAATCCACAATAATGTCCTTTGAACAGTTGATATTGAGATATGTCTGCTATTGATGCTCTGTAAAGCCTTCATAACGCCTCTAATCTTCAGCAGAGGTAAGTTTTGGTCTTGCTTTACTGGGATGGTCTTCATGTGAGCAGGTTTCATCATGGTGCTTGATAGGTTTTGCAAATGCACTTGACAATACTGTCCTTGCAAGAACTATTCCAGAACACCTGACCTTCGTGTCTTAAAATAACAACTGACTGTTTTTTGTTGTCATTACATATGGATTACTGTCCATGTGTGTTATTTCATAGTTTTGAAATCTCCAGGATTGTTCAAGAATGTAGAAAATAAATCCCTAAACAAAAAACATTGAATTAAAAGGTGTGTCCAAACTTTTGACTGGTAGTGTGTGTGTATGTATGTATGTATGTATATGTATATGTATATGTATATATGTGTGTGTGTGTGTGTGTATATATATATATATACATGTGTGTGTATATATAATATTGCCAAAAGTATTCGCTCACCTGCCTTGACTCGCATATGAACTTAAGTGACATCCCATTCCTAATCCATAAGATTCAATATGACGTCGGTCCACCCTTTGCAGCTATAACAGCTTCAACTCTTCTGGGAAGGCTGTCCACAAGGTTTAGGAGTGTGTTTATGGGAATTTTTGACCATTCTTCCAGAAGCGCATTTGTGAGGTCAGGCACTGATGTTGGACGAGAAGGCCTGGCTCTCAGTCTCCGCTCTAATTCATCCCAAAGGTGTTCTATTGGGTTGAGGTCAGGACTCTGTGCAGGCCAGTCAAGTTCCTCCACACCAGACTCTGTCATCCATGTCTTTATGGACCTTGCTTTGTGCACTGGTGCACAGTCATGTTGGAAGAGGAAGGGGCCAGCTCCAAACTGTTCCCACAAAGTTGGGAGCATGGAATTGTCCAAAATGTCTTGGTATGCTGAAGCATTCAGAGTTCCTTTCACTGGAACTAAGGGGCCAAGCCCAGCTCCTGAAAAACAACCCCACACCATAATCCCCCCTCCACCAAACTTTACACTTGGCACAATGCAGTCAGACAAGTACCGTTCTCCTGGCAACCGCCAAACCCAGACTCGTCCATCAGATTGCCAGATGGAGAAGCGTGATTCGTCACTCCAGAGAACGCGTCTCCACTGCTCTAGAGTCCAGTGGCGGCGTGCTTTACACCACTGCATCCGACGCTTTGCATTGCACTTGGTGATGTATGGCTTGGATGCAGCTGCTCGGCCATGGAAACCCATTCCATGAAGCTCTCTGCGCACTGTTCTTGAGCTCATCTGAAGGCCACATGAAGTTTGGAGGTCTGTAGCGATTGACTCTGCAGAAAGTTGGCGACCTCTTCGCACTATGCGCCTCAGCATCCGCTGACCCCGCTCCGTCAGTTTACGTGGCCTACCACTTCGTGGCTGAGTTGCTGTCGTTCCCAAACACTTCCACGTTCTTATAATACAGCTGACAGTTGACTGTGGAATATTTAGGAGCGAGGAAATTTCACGACTGGATTTGTTGCACAGGTGGCATCCTATCACAGTTCCACGCTGGAATTCACTGAGCTCCTGAGAGCGACCCATTCTTTCACAAATGTTTGTAAAAACAGTCTGCATGCCTAGGTGCTTGATTTTATACACCTGTGGCCATGGAAGTGATTGGAACACCTGATTCTGATTATTTGGATGGGTGAGCAAATACTTTTGGCAATATAGTGTGTGTATATATATATATATATATATATATATATATATATATATATATATATCTATATATATATATATATATATACATATACATATGTGTGTGTGTATATATATATATATATACACACACACACACACATATATGTAACATATACATATAATTTAAAAAAAGCATAATGCAGAAGATCTTATTAGTTTCTTTATTTCTTGGTTTTGTTTAAAGAAATCAGGAATTAGCTCCGTCCCTTTTTAACATTTTTTTATCTGTTTATTTATTTTTGCTTGCTTGCATATTTACTTGTTTTTTTTTTTTTATTGCAAGTATGCATTTTTGGAGGTATTTAGTTTATATTTTATATTTTTGAGTCGTTTTGTTTTGTATTTTTGTTTTGTTTATTAAGTTAGTTTCTTTCTGCCCTGCAGATTGCAGAGTGCTGCTATATTTCAAGGCTTTTTTGGATGTCACTAACTAAACCGTGTGTGTGTAGATTCTAAGCACCCTGAAAGTGAGCATTCAGAAAATAAAGTCGATGAACCCACCTCTCCTGGGTCCCGCCCTCCAACCTCCCCCAGTCAGGGAGTGCTGCCGCTGAAGGTGATGCCGGCTCCTCCGCCGAAGGAGAATGCCTGGGCGAAACGGAGCACAGGGGGTGGGGCTAACACCGCACCTTCATCCGCACCCAGCGGCGGTGGCGGCAGCACAGCTCAGAAGTCTAGCAGGTGAGAAATCGCACCAAAGTCTTCACCATTTCATCACAGAATTTAACCTTCATTCATTTGTTTCTTTCTGCTTTATCCTTTATTTGCAGCTCCTCGAATTCAGATGAGCGTATATCTGGTAAAGGTTTGAAAGCCACTCCCACACAGAGCACATAAACAAAAATGTAGCAAATAAAATATGAAATGTATGAAATAGCAATATAATGTGTCATTATTGTGTGTGTGTTTAGATGAGAATCGGTTGGACGGTGTAGGGCGGGAGAAAGGTGTGTCTCAAGGAAGAGGGGGCGGAGCAGTGAGAGGAGGAGGAAGGGGTCGAGGAACTGATCGAGGAGGAGATGGACCTAACAAAGACAAAAGACGAGAATCAACAGACAAGTGAGATCATGCGCACACAGAGTTCAAATTGCCTATTCGTTTATTTGATTATATGTGTTTTAATTATTTGTCTGTTGATTTTATATTTATTTATTGTTATTTGTCTTATGTACTTGTTTGCTTAAGCAATTATTTGTTAATGTATTTACTATTATTATTATTATATATTTTATGTTTATTTGTTTTATTTGCATATGTAAATATTATGTATTATGATATACTCTGAATTTTGTTTGTAGACCTGTGTTACATGAGTCCTGATGTCAAATTCAGATTCAAATTTTATTGGTCACATACGAAATCATACACAGTACAACATATAGTGAAATGCTTTTTACGACTGTCTTACATAAAAAAGAAAGAGTAAAAAAGAAAAATTTAAAGTGTGGACATGAAAAATAGGGGATATAGTTAAGAATATATAGGGAAAAGTAGGGAAAATTAAATGGTAGAAATCACAAACGAAAATAACTTGAAAGTCAAGTGTCAGATATGCAAATATATGTCTGTGTGTGTGTGTGTGTGTGTGTGTATATATATATATATATATATATATATATATATATATATATATATATATATATATATATATATATAAGCAGTAAATATTATAAATAATGAAAAATAAAATAAAAATAGTAATATAATGTATACAAATATAAAACTGCTTTATAAAAACTAAATATAGAAAACAAATATAAAAACAAAAATATAATACATTAATATAATACAGTACAATATAGTGTGTGTGTGTGTGTGTGTGTGTGTGTATATATATATATATATATATATATATATATATGTGGAAAAAAAAACAATATCTAAAATATATATATGTAGACTCTATAATATATAGAAGATACAGTATATGCATATATGTAGATAAAATGGTCAACTTTGAAATGGTGTAGCAATTGAATACAGTATGTACAGTGTGCATATGTAAGATACATATATAAATATATATGTAGATGTGTATATATAAGGCAAATATAAATGTCCAATTGAACAGGGAGTAAAGTGACAGTGCAGTGTGCACACAAAGATGTACAGAGAAGATGTACAGTGTGAGTGTTATTGTGTGTACAGAGTAGTGCAGAGTACAAAGTAGTGCAATTATTGCATGTGCAACAATCAGTTGAGGTAGAATGTCATGTCGTGTGGGGGTAAGTCCAGATTCTTTGGTGTACTGGTTGAGGGCCCGAATGGCCTGCGGGAAGAAGCTCCTCCTCATTCTTTCTATTTGCCTTCAAGGAACGGAAACGTTTCCCTGACCTCAACAGAGAGAAGAGTCCATTGTTGGGATGACTGAGGTCCTTCATAATCTTCCTGGCTTTGGTCCAGCACCGCTTGCTGTATATGGTGTCCAGGTCAGGAAGCTCGGTGCGGATGGTACGCTCGGCTGATCGCACCACCCTCTGGAGAGCTTGCCTGTCCTGTTTGGTGCTGTTCCCAAACCAGACAGTGATACTTCCCGTCAGGATGCTCTCAATGGTGCAGGTGTAGAATGTCTTTAGCACCTTTGAGGGCAGATTAAAGTCCTTTACGCGTCTGAGATGATAAAGACGCTGCCGGGCCTTCTTCACCAGGGTGTTAATGTGACAGGACCATGTCAGGTTCTGCATGATGTAAACACCTAGGTACCGGAAACTGTCCATTCTCTCCACTGGGGTCCTGTCGATAGTGAGGGGCCGGTAATTCCTCTCCTGCTTTGTGCTAAAGTCCACTATCAGCTCCTTAGTCTTGCTGACATTCAGGAGGAGATTGTTGACCTGGCACCATGTCTCCAGGTTTTTGATCTCCTCTAGGTAGGCCGTCTCGTCGTTATTGGAGATCAGGCCCACCACCACAGTATCATCCGCAAACTTCACGATGTTGGTGGAGCTGGAAGTGGCCACACAGTCAAAGGTGTACAGAGAGTACAGCAGGTTGCTCAGAACACAACCCTGGGGGGCTCCAGTGCTGAGGGTGAGTGAGGGTGAGACATGGTTGCCCACCCGTACTGCCTGAGGTCTGTCTCGCAGGAAGTTGGAGATCCATCGACACAGGGATGGGCTAAGGCCCAGGATCTCCAACTTAGTGGTGAGTATGGAGGGAATTATGGTGTTAAACGCTGAATTGTAGTCGACAAACAGCATTTTGACATAATTCCCCTTCCTGCTGTCCAGATGGCTTAGGGCTGCATGATGGAGGTGTGCGATGGCATCCTCAGAAGATCGGTTGGGAGGGTACACGAACTGTAGCGGGTCCAAGGTGTCAGGTAGGGAAGAAGTGATGAAGTCTCTGAGTCTTTCGAAGCACTTCATCACCACTGAGGTCAAGGCCACTGGGCGGTAGTCATTCAGGCAGGCGGGCTGGGGTTTCTTGGGGACAGGAACAATGGTGGACCGTTTGAAGCACATCGGGATTGTAGACTGTTCCAGGGAGAGGTTGAAGATCTCGGTGAACACAGCTGCAAGCTGGTCAGCACAGGCTTTCAGGACCCGACCCGTGATGCCATCTGGTCCTGCTGCCTTCCTGGTATTCACTCTCCTGAATGCCTTTCTCACATCGTGCTCCGAGATGATGAACGCGCTGTCCTCTCCGGCTTGCTCCTCATGTGTGCTGCCTATAGCGCTGTTAGCACTGCTATCGCCGTTAGCGCTATGAGCTGCAGCCTCGAAGCAAGCATAAAAGGTGTTTAACTTGTCTGCCAGAGAAGCGTCCGCATTCACCAATCTGGAAGATGGTGTTTTGTAGTCCGTCATAGTCCTTAGTCCCTGCCACAGACTCCTAGAGCCACTCTGTTGAAATTGTGACTCTAGTTTCTGTCCATAGCGCTGCTTTGCCTCCTTCACCACTGATGTGATGTGACCGTTCACATGTTTCTGTGTGTTTTTGATGGTTAGGAAGGAGAGCAGGCGAGAGCCCAGACCTGCACCAGAGCCAAAGAAGTATGAGGAGACTGCAGCTCCGGTGAGTCCTGTACGTTTGTCCTGTACATTTATCATATCACCTACATCATCCACCCTCCATCAACTACATCCACCACATCACCTTCATCACCAGCTCTCCATCCACTACATCACCCATTATAGCACCCACATCATCCACTATCTGTCCTGTACATCCACCACATCACCCACCCTCTCACAGCCACATCATCCCCGTCACCCACTCTCCATCCTTTACATAACCTGCATCGCCCACTTTCCAACCTGTACATCCACTACATCCACCACATCACCAATCCTCCCTCAGCCATATTACCTATATCACCCACTGTCCGTCCTGTGCATTCACATCACCCACCGTCCGTCCTGTGCATCCACATAACCTACATCACCCACCGTCTGTCCTGTGCACCCACCACATCAACCCTCATCATCTTGTACATCCACCACATCACCCACCGCCTGTCCTGTACATCCACACCCATGCCATCCACTACATCCACCACATCACCTACTGTCTGCCCTGTACAAAAATGTATTTAAGAGACCTTTCTTGTTTTTATATTATATACTCGTCAGTTGGTTTTCACTGCATTACTTGATTTTTTTATCCTTTGTTTGAAATTGTTTTTCTATCAGAAATTCAGCTCGGCCAGTAAATACGCTGCTCTGCTGATGGACGGTGAGCAGGCAGAGGAGGACGACGCTGAGGATTAAACCAGAATGAAGAAAAGAAGAGTGTAAACGCAAATATGGATAATATTGAATTAAAATTAATGATCAAATCCTTGCTGAGACTTGAGGTTCTGCCAGGTTTCTGAAGTGAAGCTGGTGATAGACTGAGGAGAACCTTCGCATGGGTTCTCAGAGCTGTTCTTTAATGTTTATTGAAATTTTCTAAAAGGTAATCCAACATTTGACTAGTTTTAATTAGCAACAGCAAAGAACAGATTATAAACGTATAAGACACTCGTACATGCATTTAGGGATTGAAAAATGAGTCATTTGCAAGTTGTTGTTATAAATAAATTTGAAAAGTATATAAAAAAATGTATTTGGGGTGATGTGTCTCTGGACTCGCTTCATTTTGTGTCTAATTAATATTCATGTTTGACATCAGGCGAGGCTCCGGTTATCAGGATTGAGACCTGAGGCCCTGTTCACACCAGCATTAACATCTGGTCTGGCTGATCGGATCGTAAGTACAGATGTGAACTGGGTCCGATGTGTCTCAGAACTATGCAGTTCGAAATATCAGTAATGTGAAAGCTGTCATTCGGAGCCGGAAAAGCAGCATGGTACAGAACCTGAGGCTACGTGTAGGAGGAGGTATGAGTTCACCTGCGCTGGAACTGTGCTGCCATGAACATGAACGCAGCTGGCACTCGACTCAGGAAGTGATGTAACCGGCACAGGTGATTTAGCTGATCGTAAGGTGTCCAGAACACAAATGCTCTAGCGTTTAATAGAGCCAAGTGTGAAACCCACCTTAGATACGCTCTGTGGACCGGTCACTCAAATCACTTTCAGAGGTGGTCACATTTGTAGTGTTGAAGCAAAAAGAGTCCTGATGCTTCGTTGCTGTAGATGAAAAATGTGTAAATGTTCCTCTCATCTCATTCGTTTATATTACTATTTTGTTAGCAAATGTCTCTAGACTTGGAATTTCTGCTCGGAGGTGGTGACTCAGGACGGTCTCCTCATTCCAGAGTTCAGAAAGTGATGTCAAATTGTCTTTCAGCATAGCACGTCATACCTTTTGAAAGGGTTCTACTGTACTATCAGATCAACATATTTATGCAGCTCAAAACCTTTTGCAGATGTCTGTAACTCTGCCCCCTACTACCCTCGAATCCCTCCCCTCTTCTGAGGTAGACTATATTGCCATAAGTTTTGGAACATCCCTCCAAATCATTGGATTCTGGGTTGGGCTCTTAGTTCCAGTGAAAGGAACAGCATACCAAGACGTTTTGAACAATTTCATGCTCTTTGTGGGAGCAGTTTGGGGATGACTCCTTCCTGTTCCAACATGACTACACACCAGTGACCAAAGCAAGGTCCATAAAGACATGGATGAGTGAGTTTGGTGTGGAGGAACTTGACTGGCCTTCACAGAGTCCTGACCTCAACTCCATAGAACACCTTTGGGATGAATTATAGTGGAGACTGTGAGCCAGACCTTCTCATCCAACATCAGTGCCTGACCTAACAATTGCGCTTCTAGAGGAACGGTCAAAAATTCCCATAAACACACTCCTAAACCTTGTGGAAAGCCTTCCCAGAAGAGTTGAAGCTGTTATAGCTGCAAAGGGCGGGACGACTCCATATTACATTCATGTGCATGTAAAGGCAGGTGTCCAAACACTTTTGGTCTGGCTCGCGGGCTCTGCTCTAATTCATCCCAAAGGTGTTCTATTAGGTTGAGGTCAGGACTCAGGAAAAACAACCCCTGAATTCAATGATTTGGAGGGGTATCCCAAAACTTTTGGCAATATAGTATAAATCGAATGCCTTTATCATTCCAGATTAGACCATGCCCACTTTGAGTATGAATTTGAGTACAGCTATAGATAGTGATGCATTATGAACTATACAGTGCAGCCTGGTGGTGGGATTCAAACTGATGATCTGATCTCGGTCCAGACCCAGGTCCAACTTTCTGAGCCTCCCACTGGCCAAGCTGCAGTGTTCTACATCGTACCTTCTGTCAGAGAGAACCAAAGAACACTTCAGAGTTCAGATTATTTTAAGTGCTAATCCAGAGCCTCTGTTCCTCTGAGTGGATCTGAGAAGATCTCATGCTGCCTCGATGCAGCTCCTGGACACTGTTCTTGCCGTGTGTTTAGACGAAGCAATGATGGAATGTAAACTCAACTGTGAAGAGACGCTCGGTTAAAAAATTAAACAAACACCTCGAGTCGGTTCTTCACTGTGCTGGCGGTTCCTTCAGACGTTCCACTGTTTATAAGATCAGCTTCGGCATTTACAAACACAGCCTGCGGCCTAATACAGACTCGGTCATGTGACCAACCTGTGGCCAGATTATTAGAGATAGAAAGATTATTCCTGTAAATTTTTACTACATTTTCTTTTCTCTTTAATTTAAATTTTTAAATTTTACTTCATGAAATCAAAAATTCTGTAACATTCTTTTATTTCTTCTTATTTTTAATCTTTTTTATAAGCGGGTTAGGGTTTTGATCCATTTCTTCGCTTTCCTTTCCTTATTTTCTTTTCCTCTCTCAGCAGTAGGTTTAATAGTCAATTTAATTTAATTTAAGCTAATTAAAGTTTCTCAGTGAAGATGACAGAAATGAGTGATTTGTGTTTTCAGCCCTGTGGACAGATGTGTGTGTGTGTGTGTGTGTGTGTGTGTGTGTGTGTGTGTGTGTGTGTGTGTTTTATGCTTCTCTCCTGCTGGGTTCACCTCTGAAGCCACAGTGCAGTTGCTGCTCAGTGGAGGTCTCAGAGCCGAGAGACCTCACAGAAATATTCCAGAGAGTGTTTCTCTCTCTCTCTCTCTCTCTCTCTCTCTCCCAGACCTGTGTGTGTGTTACAGTATAATTCTGAGTGGCAGTGTAGTGTGATGACGCCTCGTCCCTGTTGCCACCCTGAAGCTGATTATTTTTCTCTAACGGCATGATCCCATGTGTTTTATTTAATTAAGGATTGACTAAGTTCTTTTTATTTTATTTCCATTATAGCAGTTATTTGGACACTGGAGACTCCTTCCATACGTCACTCTAATTACGAAAACTTTTGGTGTTTTCAATAATCTGTTTATTATCGTGCTGTACAGGTTTCTGTATATGATCTGTTGCTATAGCAACGATAAAGTATCAGAGTGAGTGCACTGATATAAACCTACACTACAGCTGTTAGAGAGAATTAATCACCACCTTCTGACCAGAGTCCAGAACTCTGTGGTAAAGTAATAAGTCATAACTTTATAATTTGTTGTTGTTTCCTTGTCTGAGTCTAACTGATGAAACCGCTTTACCATCCCTGGCTTTTTAAAGTGAAAGGAGATTATTTACAGTCCTGAATTAGACCCAACCTTCTCCACCACTACATCTGAGGAACTAAAGTGTCTCAGCTGTCTCTGATTTTTATTTTTGTCTACTATTTTAAAAGTCTCTCATGGACCATGTGCTCGCTCAAAGCACTGAAGACAGTCTAAACAAGAAGCATGTGCTCTTCCTCTTCTGCTTTCATTTAGAGTTTTAAACAATGCCTCATTTACTTTAGTCTTTTATTCCTAGATTGAGTAACTAGACATTTCTACTGAGAATAGTTCAATGTTGCATGAAAAGCTCCTCAAACTTTTGGAAAAAATTAATTAATTAATTAAACATGAACAGTTCTCACTTTCAGTGCAGCATTAATGTTAGAAACCATTAGACTTTTATAGAGGCCCATAGTCAGGGTTACACCACAGAGCTGACGAGTCTGATTGGTCATCAGGTGTTAATTAATTCTCTAGAACAGGAGCTCCGATTGTAGCGCTGGTTACAGTCGTTCATTCTATCATCAGCAGGTTTGTGTGTATGTGTGATGTTTGGAAGGAGTCTCCAGTGTCAGTGCTGTGGAACAGTTATGTAAAGCTGGAAGTTTTCAGGACAGAAGAGTTTGTATCTACATTAAATATAAGAATAAATGGATAGAAAGTATGATACCAGTGTGGTGTACGAGGAATAAATTTACACTAATCCGGTATAACATTGTGAGCAGTGATCGATGAAGTGAATAACACTGATCATCATGGCACCTGTTAGTGGGTGGGATATATTAGGCAGCAAGTGAACATTTTGTACTCAAAGTTGATGTTAGAAGCAGGAAAAATGGACAAGCGTTGGGATTTGAGCGAGTTTGACCAGAAGGACCAAATTGTGATGGCTAGACCACTGGATCAGAGCATCTCCAAAACTGCAGCCCTTGTGGGGTGAACCGGAGATAGGGTCATGGGCGGGCAAGGCTTATTGATGCACGTGGGGAGCGAAGGCTGGCCCGTGTGATCCAATCCAACAGATAACCAGTCAGGGTGCCCATGCTGACCCCTGTGCACCACCGAAAGCACCAACAATGGGCACGTGAGCATCAGAACTGGATCAATAGAAGAAGGTGGCCTGGTCTGATGAATCATGTTTTCTTTTACATCCCATGGATGGCCGGGTGCGTGTGCGTCTCTTACCTGGGGAACCCATGGCACCAGGATGGGAAGAAGGCAAGCTGGCGGAGGCAATGCTTTGCTCAATGTTCTGCTGGGAAACCTTGGGTCCTGCCATCCATGTAGATGTTACTGTGACATGTACCACCTACCTAAGCATTGTTACACACCATCTACACCCTTTCATGGAAACGGTATTCCCAGATGGCTGTGGTCTCTTTCAGCAGGATAATGCACCGTGCCACAAAGCAGAAATGGTTCAGGAATGGTTCAAGAATCAAGAATGATCACAACCAGTTTAAGGTGTTGACTCCGCCTCCAAATTCCCCAGATCTTAATCCACTCCAGCATCTGTGGGATGTGCTGGACAAACAAGTCCGATCCATGGAGGCCCCACCTCACAACTTACAGGACTTAAAGGATCTGCTGCTAACATCTTGGTGCCAGATCCCACAGCACACCTTCAGGGATCTAGTGGAGTCCATGCCTCGACGGGTCAGGGCTGTTTTAGCAGCAAAAGGGGGACCAACACAATATTAGGCAGGTGGTCATAATGTTACGGCTCGGTGTATCTACTTTATTAACTGAAATAATCTTTGTTCTGTTGGAAGACACTGTCTGTTCTTTATCCTGGGGGTTTATTTCTAGAAAGAAGGAAAGCTGTCAGAAAGCTTGAAAGAACCGGCTGAAGGTTCTCTTGTTCGAGTTATAATAATCTCCTGATGAGGAAGATTTGCTCGTAGATTTTTTCGTTTCAGTAGATGTTTTTTTTGATATTTTGGAATTTTTATGCGATCATTTCTTAGATATATTTTTCTCACACATTAATACACACAGTGCAGAGATGAGGTTGAAGAACTCCAGAGTTGTCCTTTAAGACGGGTTTCGGATGGAGAGCAGAAATGTGACCAGAACAGAAAGTCATTGTGCTCCGACTGAGAGTGATGCGTGATCTGAGACATAAAAAAAAAGTCCGAAACATGGACATAAGGATTCTTTTTGTACACTTGGAGATTTTGGCCTGCGGAAAGAAAGTGTGTGTGTGTGTGTGTGTGTCAGAGAGAGAGAGAGAGAGAGAGAGGGAGAGGGGAAGATTGTGACGTAAGGCTTCCAAAAACAGCTGAGGGAGTGAGAGGTGAGGGTCTGGGGGGAGAGGGGCGGAGACTCGGACAGAGAGAGGCATGATGGTAAGAATGCATGTGGGAGACGGCAGGAGACGAGCAGAAGGGAAACACCTCGAGCAGAGGAGTGAGAGAGAGAGAGGGAGAGAGAGAGAGAGAATGTGTGTGAGCGGAAGTACAGAGTGTTTACAGTGAATGAAATAAAGGAGGACTGAAGCAGGAGCTGTGAAAAGAAAGTTGGATAAAAGTGAGAGGAAGAGGAGAAGAGAGGAAGAGGAGAAGAGAGATCATGGGCTGCGTCTTCAGTAAACGGAGAGATGTTGTGGAACGAGTTCTTCATCTCACTGATGGGCCTCAGACACGAGACTGCAACGAGGATGCAGAGATCCTCAGCCTCACTGAGGTAGGGGTGTGTGTGTGTGTGTGTACACGTGGTTATAGATCAGTGCAGGTGGATATCATCACACAAAGTGATTTTTATGTAGATATTTTGATCAATCCTTTTAATTTGATTTTCTATTATTATTTAATAATTTGATTAGCTTTACTTTTACTTATCTTTACTTTAATTACTTTATTTCATTTCACTTTATTTTACTTCACAATAATTTTCTGTACCTCACTTTTTATTTTGCTTTGCTTTAATTTGACCTAGTTTATTTATTTATTTTTATTTTTCCCCTTTATTTTAATGTATTATTATATTATTTTTACTTACTTTAGTTTATAAATCCATAGAGGGGGATTCTGGGTATTAATTCAGCAGCAGAGACACGTGGGTAATAGCGAGAGCATGCAGAAGACCACAGAGGAGCACAGAAACCACTTGAGTGTTCATGAATAATATCGTCATTATTACCTTATTACATTATTATAACTATTATTAATATATTATTACCATGCTACTGCTAATATTACTATATTCTACTACTACTACTAATAATAATTATAATAATTCGTTGTTACTAGATATATGATATGTGAGGTGTGTTTGTGGGTGTGTGTGTGTGAGTGAAGTGTAGATCTAACGAACAAGGCTTGAAGAATTCTCTCTGCTCTGTATCCTAATGGATCAAAACACTTCCTATCTATATCGGGCAGTTAGTCTGATATTCAAGCACACACACAGTAGCCAGGGTCACACGGGCAGGATAAAAATACTCAGTGGAATTCTGGGACGGTGGAAGAGCATACCAACCTGGAGGCATGGCATGCGTTTCCCACCTGCTGCCGTCTACTGCTGCTTTGAATATTTACTTTCCGTGTGTGTGTGTGTGTGTGTGTGTGTGTGTGTGTGTGTGTGTGTGCGCATCTGTTACACTGGTCTGAGAGTTCCAATTACAAGGGCCTACTTTTCTGTCTCCACACACTGTAATCTTCTGCATTTATTCCTATAAAATCTAAAAATCTGCATGTTTCATCACATTTCTTTCTGACAAATGCATCAATATTTCATTTTATTGTAATTTTTTTATTCAACACGAAATAAAAAAGTGGATCGTTTTGTTGTTTTTCTGATAAGAAGCACTTTTTTTTTTTTTTTTACATTTTTTATATTTTATTATATTTTATATTTTAGTGTCGTGTCTGAAGATGTTTTTCCAAATAAATTTAATATGAAGTCAAAAGACGTGTGGAAATGATTCAAATTAATTTAATAATGAAGTAAAAATAATAAAAACGTATATTAAATAAAAAAAATCACAATACTTCACAAGGTATCTATCTATCTCTCTCTCTATCTCTCTATCTATATCAAAATTATTCACTTGTCTGTCTGTGTGGCTCATGATGCAGGAGCTTCTTTCCCTGTTTGATTATAAAGAAAATTTTTGTTGCTTTTGAAGAATAAAATTAGAGTCAAATAAGGTAGGTTTGTTGAAACGTAATAATCTGAAGTTACTGAAATAGAGGAATATACTGTTAGAGATTAGTGTAAATAATCTGAAGAGTGAGGGAGAGAAAGAGAGGGAGAGAGAAAGAAATATAGAGGGAAAGGGAGAGAGAGTGAGAGGCAGAGAGTGAGAGATGGAGAGTAATAGAGGGAAAGAGACAGAGAGGGAGCACACTGCCCCTGTGTGTATTGGGGGGAAATGCTTTAGTCATGATCAGGGATTTGGCTGTAGGAGACCGGAGGGTGGAGACGAGGATTTAGTCCTTACTGCTCTCAGTGAAGTTTCCTCAGTAACACAGAGATCTAAAAACATGTGTCCTGGCATGTCACAGTCCACATTAGACTCCAGCAGTGTCCTGATGCTGGCGCTGAGAGACACACCAGAACACGTCATCATCAAACCAGAAAACATTTTTATCCTGCAGTAAAGGCTCACTGATGCTCGAACTGGACACAGTCCACTTGTTTTTAAAGTTTTCAGTTTTCTGTAAAGAGATGTTTATTGTAGGAAGGAGTATCCAATGTCACCGCTTTGAAACACTTCAGGACAGAGGAGTTCACACTTCTGTGGGCTTTTTGTTTGTCTCATTGACGTGGAAAATGTAAGCGGAATAAAACTGTTTGTTTGTGTGTAGGTGGGAACGCAGTCCTTCAAAGGAGGAAAGATTGAGAAGAAACACCACTGTTCTGTGTGTAAACAGATCTTAGACAGTGATGGAGCCTGTTATAGAGGTGAGACACACACACACACACACACACACACACACACACAACAATGACATAGGCTCATTCTAACATTGTGTTTTTTCTCTCTTACAGAATGCAAAAGTTCAGTTAATAGTTACAGTGAAGCAAAGGTTCGTCTCAGATCACCATCATTTACACACACTTACACACACATTCACACACTTACACACACATTCACACACTTACACACACATTCACACACTTACACACACATTCACACACTTACACACACATTCACACACTTACACACACATTCACACACTTACACACACATTCACACACTTACACACACATTCACACACTTACACACACATTCACACACTTACACACACATTCACACACACACACATTCACACACTTACACACACACACATTCACACACTTACACACACATTCACACACTTACACACACATTCACACACACACACACATTCACACACTTACACACACATTCACACACTTACACACACATTCACATGCATACACACATTCACATGCATACACACATTCACACACTTACACACACATTCACACACTTACACACATATTCACACACTTACACACATATTCACACACTTACACACACATTCACATGCATACACACATTCACACACTTACACACACATTCACATGCATACACACATTCACACACTTACACACACATTCACACACTTACACACACATTCACATGCATACACACATTCACATGCATACACACATTCACACACTTACACACACATTCACACACTTACACACACATTCACACACTTACACACACATTCACATGCATACACACATTCACATGCATACACACATTCACACACTTACACACACATTCACACACTTACACACACACTTACACACACACACATTCACGCACTTACACACACATTCACACACATTCACATGCATTCACACATTCACATACATTTTCACACACACACACACACACACACATTCACACACTTACACACACATTCACATACATTTACACACACTTACACACACACACACACACATTCACGCACTTACACACACATTCACACACTTACACACATTCACATGCACACACACATTCACACACTTGCACACACATTCACACACTTACACACACATTCACACACTTACACACACATTCACACACTTACACACACATTCACATGCATACACACATTCACACACTTACACACACATTCACATGCATACACACATTCACACACTTACACACACATTCACACACACACACATTCACACACTTACACACATTCACATGCATACACACATTCACACACACACACACACATTCACACACTTACACACACATTCACACACTTACACACACATTCACACACTTACACACACATTCACACACTTACACACACATTCACATGCATACACACATTCACACACTTACACACATATTCACACACTTACACACACATTCACATGCATACACACATTCACACACTTACACACACATTCACACACTTACACACACATTCACACACTTACACACACATTCACACACGTACACACACATTCACACACACACACATTCACATGCATACACACATTCACACACTTACACACACATTCACACACTTACACACACATTCACACACTTACACACACATTCACATGCATACACACATTCACATGCATACACACATTCACACACTTACACACACATTCACACACTTACACACACATTCACACACTTACACACACATTCACACACTTACACACACATTCACATGCATACACACATTCACACACTTACACACACATTCACACACTTACACACACATTCACACACTTACACACACATTCACACACTTACACACACATTCACATGCATACACACATTCACACACTTACACACACATTCACACACTTACACACACATTCACACACTTACACACACATTCACATGCATACACACATTCACACACTTACACACATATTCACATGCATACACACATTCACACACTTACACACACATTCACACACTTACACACACATTCACACACTTACACACACATTCACACACGTACACACACATTCACACACTTACACACACATTCACACACTTACACACACATTCACATGCATACACACATTCACACACTTACACACACATTCACACACTTACACACACATTCACACACTTACACACACATTCACACACTTACACACACATTCACATGCATACACACATTCACACACTTACACACACATTCACACACTTACACACACATTCACACACTTACACACACATTCACATGCATACACACATATTCACACACTTACACACACATTCACACACTTACACACACATTCACATGCATACACACACATTCACACACTTACACACACATTCACACACGTACACACACATTCACACACTTACACACACATTCACACACACACACATTCACATGCATACACACATTCACACACTTACACACATTCACACACACACACATTCACACACTTACACACACATTCACACACTTACACACACATTCACACACTTACACACACATTCACACACTTACACACACATTCACACACGTACACACACATTCACACACTTACACACACATTCACACACTTACACACACATTCACACACACACACATTCACATGCATACACACATTCACACACTTACACACATTCACACACACACACATTCACACATACACACATTCACACACATTCACATGCATACACACATTCACACACTTACACACATTCACATGCATACACACATTCACACACTTACACACACATTCACATGCATACACACATTCACACACTTACACACACACACTTACACACACACACATTCACGCACTTACACACACATTCACACACATTCACATGCATTCACACATTCACATACATTTTCACACACACACACACACACACACATTCACACACTTACACACACATTCACATACATTTACACACACTTACACACACACACACACACATTCACGCACTTACACACACATTCACACACATTCACATGCATTCACACATTCACATACATTTTCACACACACACACACACATTCACGCACTTACACACACATTCACACACTTACACACATTCACATGCACACACACATTCACACACTTGCACACACATTCACACACTTACACACACATTCACACACTTACACACACATTCACACACTTACACACACATTCACACACACACACATTCACACACTTACACACATTCACATGCATACACACATTCACACACACACATTCACACACTTACACACACATTCACACACTTACACACACATTCACACACTTACACACACATTCACATGCATTTACACACACACTTACACATACACACACACACATTCACATGCATACACACATTCACACACTTACACACACATTCACATGCATTTACACACACACACTTACACACACACACATTCACACACATTCACATGCATTCACACACACACACACATTCACACACATTTACACACACATTCACATGCATACACACATTCACATACATTTACACACACACACTTACACACACACAGTTACACACACATTCACATGCATTCACACATTCACACACACACACATTCACGCACTTACACACACATTCACATGCATTCACACACACACACACACACACACTCACGCACTTACACACACATTCACATGCATTCACACACACACACACACACACACACATTCACATGCATTCACACACACACACACACATTCACACACATTTACACACACATTCACATGCATACACACATTCACATACATTTACACACACACACACACACATTCACACACTTACACACACATTCACATACATTTACACACACACACTTACACACACACACATTCACACACTTACACACACATTCACATACATTTACACACACACTTACACACACACACACACATTCACGCACTTACACACACATTCACACACATTCACATGCATTCACACACACGCATTTACACACACACGCACACATTCACACACATTTACACACTTACATATTTACATGCATACACTTACACACATTTACACACTTACACAAACATTTACACACACTTACACACTTATACACATACTCATTTACGTATATTTACACACTTAGACACTTGCACATTTAGTTATTTGCACACTTACACACACTTAGATGCTTACATATTTACACATTTTACATACTTACATTTACACATATTTAAACACACTTACTCATTTACCCACTTACGAAGACACTGAGTGTCAGTCTGTGGTGTTTTCCGTCACTGTTAGCTTTGTCAGGAGCAGATAGCTACAAGTAACGATGCTATAAACTTTGCTAAAATGTTTGATACCTTCGGGTTTTGTGGGTTTTCCCAAACCCGTGTGTACACCAGAAACTGATTCAGAACCTGGAGATCTGATGGAGACGCATCCTACATGTACATTAGCACATGTACTCTTCTCTTCTCATCTCTTCTCCTATCTTCTCTTCTCTTTTCTTCTCTTCTCATCTCTTCTCCTATCTTCTCTTTTCTTCTCCCATCTTCTCTTCTTTTCTCTTCTCTTCTCCAATCTTCTCTTCACTTCTCTTCTCTTCTCATCTCTTCTCTTATCTTCTCTTCTCTTTCCTTCTCTTCTCTTCTCCTCTCATATCTTTTCCTATCTTCTCTTCTCTTCTATTCTGTTCTTCTCTTCTCTTACCTTTATGTTTCTTTCTTTTCTTTTCTCATATTTTTCTGTCCTCTTCTTTTCTTTTTAAAGTGGATAATTTTCTGTAAAACAAACACCTTTAATAAAGTTAATAATTTTTTTTCTTTTTTTTTAAAGCAGAAAAGTGAAGATTTTTATTCGGCGTCTTTTCGGAAGCATGAGGTCACAAATCATGAATGCTCAGACTAATCTGCAGATTTTCCCACAGACACTGAAGCTCTGTAGATCCTCGAACTATCTCAGTCTCGGGATTCTCACAGTGGAGATCTGTCCAAGATCCGCTGAAGGATCGTTAACGTTTGTATGACGTAGTCATGGTGGGGTGCCAATACTTTTAAAACTAACACTTTAAAAGACGACATTTAGTTTAAAAGTTAATTTTTTTGAATAAAAGCTAGACACTGTCCTGATACGCTTCAGCTCAAAATATCACACCACTTAACTTTATTATTTTATATATTCATTTATATATATTTATTTTAATAGAGGATGCCAGTATTTTTGGAGCTAATCCAAACCACAGAGCGCAGCTGTTCTGCTGTAATCTCAGAGTTCTCCGGTTTCTCTCACGCTGTGTTAAGAGGGTGGGCGGGGGTGTGTAGTGACACATAGAGGAAGAACAGGGTCGGAGAGTGTTCTCCATGCTGTTAGAACCCATGTCAGGGAAAAGAACCGGAGCGCAAGAGCAGACGTCTGAAAGGTAAAAACACCATACTGTTTATTAGGTTTTGTTGGTGTGAGTGATTCAGGATGAAGGTGAAGAACCAGAATAATGGAGTGGTGGTGTGAATAGATCAAAGACCAAACGGTTACATGGTGCTTTCATTCTAGCTTTGATCAAAGAGCCGTAATGTTCCAAATGACAGAGTAGAACTTTAGAACTTTTTTCACTGTTTTCATTTCTCTTCTCTTCTCTTCTCTTCTCTCTTCTCTTCTCTTCTCTTCTCTTCTCTTCTCTTCTCTTCTCTTCTCTTCTTCAATCTTCTCCTATCATCTTTTCTCTTCTCTTCTCCTATCATCTTTTCTCTTCTCTTCTCTTCTCTTCTCTTCTCTTCTCTTCTCCAATCTTCTCCTATCATCTTTTCTCTTCTCTTCTCTTCTCTTCTCTTCTCTTCTCTTCTCTTCTTCAATCTTCTCCTATCATCTTTTCTCTTCTCTTCTCTTCTCTTCTCTTCTTCAATCTTCTCCTATCTTCTCTTCTCTTCTCTTCTCTTCTCTTCTCTTCTCTTCTCTTCTCTTCTCTTCTCTTCTCTTCTCTTCTCTTCTTCAATCTTCTCCTATCATCTTTTCTCTTCTCTTCTCTTCTCTTCTCTTCTTCAATCTTCTCCTATCATCTTTTCTCTTCTCTTCTCTTCTCTTCTCTTCTCTTCTCTTCTCTTCTCTTCTCTTCTCTTCTCCAATCTTCTCCTATCATCTTTTCTCTTCTCTTCTCTTCTCTTCTCTTCTCTTCTCTTCTCTTCTCTTCTCTTCTCTTCTCTTCTTCAATCTTCTCCTATCATCTTTTCTCTTCTCTTCTCTTCTCTTCTCTTCTCTTCTCTTCTCTTCTCCTATCATCTTTTCTCTTCTCTTCTCTTCTCTTCTCTTCTCTTCTCTTCTCTTCTCTTCTCTTCTCTTCTCTTCTCTTCTCTTACCTGTTATGTTTTTCTCTTCTCATATTCTACTCTCCTCTTCTTTTCTCTTGTGAAGTTGATAATTTTTGTAAAACAAACACCTTTAATAAAGTTAATAAATTTTGATGATGACATTAATGTGGAAAGTCGTTCAGTAAACTGCTCAGTTATTCAGTCAGAGGGTCAGCAGTGGGTCAGTCAATCAGTCAGACATTCTGTCATTCAGTCAGTCAGTCAGTGACTTGGTCAATTGGTCAGTGAGTCAGTCAGGAAGTCTATCAGGCTGTCAGTGTAAGGGTCAGAGAGTCAGTCAATTGGACAGTCAGGCAGTCAGTCTGCCAATTTAAGAGTCAGACAGTCAGTCAGAGAGTTGGTCAGTTGGTCAGTCAGAGAGTCAGTCAGTCAGAGAGTTGGTCAGCTGGTCAGTCAAGAGTCAGATAGTCAGTCAGAAAGTTGGTCAGTCAGAGAATCAATCAGTTGGTCAATCAGAGAGTCAGGCAGTCAGTCAGAGAATAGGTCAGGTAGTCAGTCAGAGAGACAGGCAGCCAGTCAGAGAGTCAATCAGTTGGTCAGTCAGAGAGTGAGGCAGTCAGTCAGTCAGTCTGAGGGGTTTGTTCATCCCCCTGCTGAGACAGGATGCAGTAAAGTCTCCCCCATGTCCCTCATTATTACACACTCTGGACCTGTTTCCTGTTTGTTGTGTCCAGATTGCACTAACACAGATATAACACTCATTAGGATTCAGTGTGTGGAGTGTGTGTTAGACGAGGGTTAAATTTACACGTGCAGAACGTCAGTGAGACCAGCTGATCATCTGAAATAGAGTTATAGAAATAGTTCTCTAAATCCACTAAGCATTTCACTCATCCACCTCTCTCTCTCTCTCTCTCCCCCCCTCTCTCTCCCCCCCCCCCTCTCTCTCTCTCTCCGTCTCCCTCTCTCTCTCTCTCTCTCTCACCCCCCCTCTCCCTCACACACCCCTTTCTCTCTCTCCCCCCTCTCCCCCTCTCTCTCTCCCTCTCTCCCTCTCTCTCCCCCCCCCCCCCCCCTCTCCCCCTTCCCCCTCTCTCTCTCTCTCTCTCTCTCCTCTCAGCTGTTCTCCTGATCTCTTTATATCTCTCTTTGTGTCAATCATCTCACTATTTTAACTCAACTCTCTATCTTACCTTCCTTCTCCATGTTTTGTGTGTCAACATTTGGGACAGAAATGAAATCTATAAAACACGATTCTGGAAAACGTCCTCATGATGTTTCTAAACGAAATCTGGTTATTTGTGACTTTTAGAAATTAATGCATGTTTCGTTAATGCAGTGTTTCAGTGTTTAATTCGTAAACAAAAAAGTTAATTGTATTATTGTTCACCATATATTTGTTTATCTTGTGTTAAAGAGGGTAAATCACTGATAATGACACACACACACACACATACATGCTGGTGTTAAACATTAGCAGATGTGTCCCAGTGTGACGTTAAATTAATGAAGTAAGAGGATGTCTTTAAAAGCGCAGGGACACTCGGCAGTGTGAGAGTCTGCACATCTGTTTTTGTTACCATGGCAACCGTAATAAATAAATACAAACCCTTCTTCAAACAAAGTCTGTGAGATCCATTTGTACACTTTTTCTCCTTTTTCTCTCTCTTTCAGTCATCTAAAAGTCAAAGCAAGGCTCCTCTCAGGTATGAAGAATCACGACGATATAATGACATCAGAATATGTGATTTCCTATAGTAACTAACTGCAGCCGTTCTCTCTGTGCTGAAGGAGTGACAGCGTGGAGGAGAACGTCATGGAGAACGTCATGGAGAGCCGTTACGATTTCGACCTGATCTACATCACCGAGAGGATCATCTCCGTGTTCTTCCTACCAGACCTGGATGAGCAACATTATCGCAGAAACCTGAAGGAAGTGGCGGCCATGTTGAAATCAAAACATCAGGAGAAGTTTCTGGTTAGTTATTCTTATTCTTCATCATCATAATCAGCTCATAATCTATATCATAGTGAATCAGTAGCGATGGTTAAATTACATCTTTTCCCCTTTCAGGTCATAAATCTATCTGAGAAACGCCATGATATCTGCAGATTAAATCCCAAGGTATGATTTTATAGGAATTTGAACCTCAATACTCTAAAACCTTATGAAGCTTAGAAAGCTGACTCTGAATCAGGGTGCGATCAATTCATTGCTAAATTAAGGATTAGACCATTATATAAATAACTAGTTGTGTATCACATCCAGCATTTACTTTCTCTCCAAAACCCAGAACATGTGGCGTGTCTTTCTGCAGCGCTGCAGCTCTGGCCTTGGCTCTGTTTGCACCCCTGTGCTCAGTTTAGAAGCAATGAATCAATTGTTTGACTCATGTCCTGTAGTTGAGTTGATTCAGGGTGCTTTTCACATGGAACCTGGGTGTGTTCTCCCCCTCTGTGTGGTTCTTTAGGCAGGTGAGAACGCAGAAATCAAACTCAGGTCTCAGCATCTCCATCTGCTTCCAAGTAAACCGAGAACGTGATTAGACTCTGAATCGACTCGAATTCTGAAAGTGAATCAAACCTGCCAGCATTTTTTTTGTTGTTGACGTGACCTGCTGAAGATGAACCAAAGCACAGAAATGTTTTCTGAAGACCAAGAAAATAAAGACTGGATGTATCACATCGTCCTAAACTTAGATAAATAATGAATCATTTATTTGGCTCTTTTTCAGTGCTAGATGTGATTTCCTACTCACACTTGTTAAAGGTTTGTTTATGTTTAGCCATATTTCTATTTTATGAGGATGTCCTCAGTGTTACACACACCTCCGATAACGTTTCTTTGCTTTTTGGTGTGTTAAATTGCCAGCAGCAACTAAACAACACCAAAATGTAAATGAATCAAAAGATCCAATATCACTCTGATTCAGACACAGCAAAGAGAGTTTAATCGGTTTCTCACTGCAACTGAAATCACTTTGAAATGGACCGAGGTTCACTCGGACACATTCTTTGCATTCTCACCTGCCCAAAGAACCGCAAAAAAACACACCATTCAAACTGAGTAAACACTGCGTGTATGAAAGCATCATCATAAACATTAAAAACACACGTGCTGATTGTATTTGATGCTCTAAAGCAGAAATAGCAGCACCTTTATATCTCTTGAAAATGGTCTTCAGGTTTCATAATAATCTTTAATAAAGTCACCATGAGCTGAACGCATCCTGTTCCTGTCAGGTCGAGGAGTTTGGTTGGCCGGATCTACATGCCCCGCCCCTGGAAAAGATATGCACCATGTGTAAGACTATGGAAGGTTGGTTGAACTCTGACCCCCGCAACGTCGTCGTGCTTCACTGCAAGGTCAGGGGTTAAAGTTCAACTTATGGTTTAAAGCAGTACTTCGTAACTTTAGGACTCAGGGGTTCCATCTTTTAAACAGAAATGAAGACACTAATGAGATCTCTTACAAATGATGTGGTTATTACTGGACTATGAACTGCACCCTTTATAATAATAACTGTTCATAACCTTCTCAGGGGAACCGGGGCAAGACTGGAGTGATAATAGCAGCATACATGCACTTCAGCAAGATATCAGCCGGGTAAGTGTTTATACACACACTCATTCATGCTGTCATATATGTGTTGAGTTACACACTGTACACATTTTCATGATTCTGTGGCAGGGCAGATCACGCTCTCACCACCGTCGCCATGAGGAAGTTCTGTGAGGATAAAATCTCCTCGTCTCTACAGCCATCTCAGAACAGGTTCCTGACCCACCTGACGTCTGATTACTGACATCTCACAGCAGAATAATGAAGCATTTTATCTAAAGAATCATTTTTCCTTGTACTGAATTTTATTTCTATCCCACACAGATATATTTATTACTTTTCTGGACTTCTGTCTGGTGCAATCAAGATAAACAGCTCGTCTCTGCTCCTGCAGCAGGTTCATATTCCAGCTATAACCAACTATGAGCCCGGTGAAGGTACTCACACTTTATACTGCCTCAATAAAATACCTTAAAGCAGCAGTTTGTGATGTTTAGCGCCCTCTTCTGCCTGAAAAAAAAAACCTAACCAAACCTTTTCACCCAAACAAACTGGATTCTTTTTAGTTAAAAAAAATAAATTCCATTAAAAAATTACAAAGCCTTATGATCAATTTATGAATGATCTAAATATTATATTATATGTACATTTTAATATTGAAATTTATCATTTAAAAGAATTCAAAATTGAACAGATTTAAACAGATATTTAAAATTTCTTAAACTTTAATAGAGTGTCATGTCTGCCATATGTCAGTATTGATATTTTATCCTAATAAAAATGATAAAAAATAAACACACAATTCATAAACTACAGGATAGTCTATAAATTGTGTGTGTATTTTTATCATTTTTATTAGGATAAAATATCAATATTGACGTATCATCATGTAAAATATATTACTTTCGGATAATTTGAGCATGGTTGTGAATTTTTCTTTCAGCTTATGCACCATTCCTGAAGATCTATCAGTCTCTGAAACTGGTCTACACTTCAGGAATATAGTGAGTCGAGTCTCATGGCTTCATTATTGCAGATCAGTGATCATTATATCTACTGAAGGACAAAACCTTCTTGTATTTGTTGCAGTGAAACCAATGGCTCTACAAACCGGATGTTGTGCATCAAAATAGAACCGGCACTGCTGCTGAAGGGGGACATCATGGTACGTTGAGATGAACCTCACCACCACCGTGCAGTGCATAACTTCATTAAAATTCTGAATGTTTGAAAGTTGTATGTTCTATGTTCTCATCTGTAGGTGAAGTGTTATCATCGGCGCTCAGGTGTGTGTGAAAGAGAGTATGTGTTTAGAGTGCAGTTTCATACATGTACTGTTCATGGATCACAGCTTTGGTTTGGAAAGAAAGAGCTGGACAATGCATGCACAGGTGTGTATTTACACCTTCTACACACACACTTCTACACATTGCATTCATGTGACATTATTCATGCTGTTATTTCTATTCTTTTAGATAAACGCTATCCTGCTGATGCTACGGTAGAGCTTGTGTTCTCCAGTAGTCCAGAGCAAAAAAGAGGTGCTGATTCTGTCATGTTAACACCCACACCATCCATCATTCCAGGCAATAGTTATATTCAATCTCTTTTAACTGGACTGTGTATGTGTTCAGGGGAGGGGATTCAAAAGGAGGACCCTGGGGGGAGTCCAGATATCAGCTGTACAGATCCTATAGTGCGCTGGGACTCATATGAAAACTTTAACTTTCATCATGAGGACAGTATAGAAGGTACGTACACACACAATATACACAAACACAATAGGGATAGAGTATCTAGAGGATTGAGCCTGGTCTGGTAACTGAAAAAGTGGGATGGAGTGGTCAGAGTATCTGTGAAAGTGGTTTGAAGATCTGAGGTAGCAGGCAGGAGTTTGGTTAGAGTATTCAGGGTAATGGACCGGAATTTACTGAGTATATGAGGTAACAGGTAGTAGTGGTCAGAGTTTCGCAGGTGATGGAAAGAATTGGTCAGATTATTTGAGGTAACAGACAGGAGTAATAGCTCAAGGAAGTGGTACCCCAGTGGTTAAGATGTTGGACTACTGATGCACTACAGAAGGTTGTGAGTGCCTTAAATGTAAATAAATAGACAGAGTAATTGAGATACTGGACAGTAGTTCCTAGAGTACCTGAGGCTATAGATGGGAGTGGTCAATATATCTGAGGTACTGTACGGGAGTGACCAGTCAATCTCAGGTAATCGACAAAAATGGTCAGAGTAAGTCAGCTAATGCACAGGAGTTTTCAGAGTATCTAAAGCAATGGATTGGAGTGGTCAATGTATCTGAGGTAATGGACATGAGTGGTCAAAATGTCTGAGGTAATGTTCAGGAATAATGTTTGAGATTATCTGATGTAACGGGTGGCAGTAGTCAGAGCATCTGAGGCAAGGGACAGCAGTGGTCAGTGTATCTGAGGTCAATTATGAGAGTGGTCAGTGTATCTAATGTTTATCTAACAGGCGAGATTGCTCAGAATCTATGAGGTAATCTACAGGAGTGGTCAGTGTATCTAATATAGGAGACAAGATTGCCTAGAGTATGTAAGGTAAAGGATGGGGGTGGTTATTGTATCTGTGTGCAAGTGATTGGGACAAGTGTGAGCCTATGAAATTGAACAGGAATAGTCTGCAGAGTCCAACAGATATGGGTGGGTCCAATGCACATTTCTAATCCATGACCTGTCCTCTTTTAGCAGAGTAGAATAGACGTCATAGCGATCATACTGACTAGGTAAATATAACTCCATTCTACATAACCACCCATAAATTCACTTTACTGTGTCTCTGCTTGTTGTGTAGATATCTGTCACACTCGTGGCCCACTCGACGGCAGTTTGTATGCTCAAGTGAAGAAGCGCCGTGGACCTGGCTCCACTTCAAACAACCCACCAATTATCAATGCCTCCACTCCCAGTCAATCACCCTATATTAGTTCTGACTCAGGTCAGTGTTGCACTCGCTCAGAGCTCGAGGGATTACCACTTTCTTCATCTCATTATCTTCACCAAAGGGAGGACAAAGAAAGAAATGTGGAAAGGGATAAACCAAATGTGAGAGATAAGGATCGAGAGACTGCTATACTGGATGATAACGATCTCCGTATGGAACGTGCTTACTGTGGTCGTCCTTATTCCCATCCTTACTCTTATGTGGGCCCTGATTTGTCCAAAACTCCGCCTCAAAAACTCCAACCCAAACACTACACATTGCCTTGTACTCGTGCTCCCTCTCTGCCTGTCTGTGAGCCATGTGGGTCTCAGCCGAACTTTCTGTGGGAGAAAGGCCACTGTCAGCATCACATCTGCACTCGGTCATGTTACCCTTACCCCTCACCAGAAACACACTCCTATACCCATGCTCGTTCTTCACACACACTTCCTGTACAAACTCGCTTATTCTGTTCAGGGGATGCATGCCCTCTGCTCCATTACTCTCCTCTAGCCCACAACCACACCCACATTCCACCACCTCAGTCTTCCCATCAATCCCTGACTTCCAGTCCTTACCATGAGTTACGTTTCAGCTCAACTTCACCTACTTCTTGCTCCTGCAGGGACTGCTTGCGCCTGCGGGAGGATCTGTCCCACTCTCTCAGAGTGAGCCAACTTGAAAACCTCCCTTGGCACCGAGAGCCAGGGTTTGGATATAGGCAAGAGGGGGCTGTGCACTGGAAAAGAGACAGAGATGTGGATTCTCAGGACTCAGACTGCTGGCAGCACAGAGCTGTTATGCAACCCGTTATGTCATCCTTTGGATATGGGCATAGACATTGCCATTCCATCCCTAAGCAAGACCATCCAGTCTATGGAGCAGATCCCCGACAAGACCCTTCGTCAAGTCCATATCCAAGCCCCCACAGCAGTGGATACCACAGCCCTCATCTACCCTGGCCCTGCTCCCCACCACATGTTAGAGATAGTCCTGGCTATTCTTCCATGGCTCAGTCTCCAAACTCATCTCCTCTAGCTCACACTCCTTCCCCAAAAAGGACCAGTCTTTCCCAACAATACCTTCAGAGCACCACATCTGGAAAAGAGCACAATAGCCATTTCAACCACACAGGTATGACCTATTTCATTAAACAACTCTAGACAGATTATTGGAGCCAGCACATACCATGAATTACCCAATTTTGGTCATTTGCCATTTCTCACATGCTAGCAAACTCTCACCCGACCTCATCACATGATAGCTACAGACCAGGGAGGTTAGGGCTTAGACATCCAGCAATGCCATCTTCTTCTTTTTTTTAGCTCATGCTATGTCATAAGCAGATGATCTCACTCAGAAGAAAGTGCTTACTGCCCTCTTCTACCCATCATCAGGCATCATGAACCTGATAGGGGTTACATGAAACATAGACTCCACCAAACAACCAAGTGACAAAACTATCAAAAAGTCTTCCTCAATGTGATATATAATGAGTGACCACAGCTTGATGTGCGCTGATCTATGATTGACATTTGATAGCATAGTTTTGGTACATTTTGCCACTCTCATTCAAATTACATTTTAGGCCACAAGTTCCCAGCCCTGGACAAGGAGAACATACTATCTTAGGAACATTTTATCAGAATGTTACTGCTAGCTCAAGTCTAGGTTTGCATGAGCAGGAATTGAGATTTCGAATTCGGAAAGTTACTGACTATTTCATAATTTCAAGCCCTGAACCTAATTTTTATACATCAATCTTTATTATAAAATAGGCTTGTATGTTTCAAATACATAAACTCAACATTTTTCTTGTTTTGTAGAAATCTCAGATAAACATTCAAAGATGAAAATTCCCCATGATGTTACTACAAAGGAAGATTGTAATAATACTGTTGCTCTACAAGTCCAAAACAGGTACATACCATATTAATATTCTCTTTTATATTATTTTGTTTGTGCCTCCGTTTGTGCCATGGATTTTAGGAATTGTGTTCTAATATTTATCTCACTGGTTACTCATCTGGACTTTACAGTGAAGGGCCACCAGTAGAGCCAGAAGAGTCAGGCAACTGTCATGTTGCACATAGAGATTCTCCTCCTAACAGCAGTACCTTACCTGAACTCACCAAAGAGCCACAAGTGTCTGAGGCAAAAAATCCAGATGTCACAGAGTCCACATCCACCACAATCCTCATAAGTGAGCCTAGTGAGTCTAGTCAAACCTCTGAACCCCAAGTCACAGCTTTGGGAGCAGAGTCTCTTAGGTCTGTCAGTCAGGTCCTGGGGAATACCTCATTGCCTCCTGAAAAGGAAAATAACTCTACATGCCCATCAGAAAGAAGCTCCTTCTCAGAACTTCTTTTACTGGGCCCCAGTTCTGAGAGACAGAGCCTGACCCCACCGATTGACAGGGTATCGTACCATGAGGATGGAAGTAATAATGATTTGAGAGCCTCCTCCCCAGTGCCAGATGGCTACATTACACCCTTGTTTCCTTTGGCATCACCCAACTACCCTCTGTTGACTGTGCCTCATCATCCATATACTGGCTACACTGCAATTACCATTCCTTCTTACCTTCCTCAACCTCCTCTCCCAGAAAAACAGCGTGTCAGTCCACTTCAGGATTCATCCACAAGTTCGTCCTCGGTTAGATCATCCATAGCATCTTCCACCTCTTCTTTTCAGTCTCCAATCACACGCTTACCTACAGCAGACACCAGACAAAAAGTAACTCCAGAGCAAGAAAATCGTGTCAGTGCCAAATTTGTGCAGGATACCTCCAAGTTCTGGTACAAGCCTGGAATTTCTAGAGATCAAGGTAAGGCAGAGCAGACTTTTCTAATGTATACCCATGCATCTTCTTAAGAATGGTTGTAATTGGAATAATGTGTTTTTGTTTTTTTTGCCCTCTAGCAATTGCTGTTTTGAAGGATAAAGAGCCTGGCTATTTTCTAATAAGGGACAGCAGTTCTTTCCAGGGTGCATATGGACTGGCTCTTAAAGTGGCCACACCTCCTGCTCATGTCAGCAACCATGGCCACACCTCTCACTCACAGGAGCAGCTGGTCAGGCACTTTCTGATCGAGAGTGGAGCAAAAGGAGTGAAAATTAAAGGCTGCCAGAATGAAATGTATTTTGGTGAGAAAACATGTTGATGCTGTTGGATCCTCTTGGTCTTGGGCCAGTTGCACCTGCATGGTTTACACTTTGTTTAAGTTGAACTGAACTTTCACATAGTACACAGTATAAGAAAAGACATTATAGCTAACCCTTTTCCTTCTTTTGGACACAACAGGCCAAGCTGCCATTGTAAAATACTGAGTAAAAGAGTGTGATGAAGAAGAGTTACTGTTACTACTCCAGTGTTAATTATTGTCTGAAGTGTTTTATTCCCCATAGACAATTTTTTATTTATAAAAAAAAAATTACATCATCACCCCTTTAGTTGCATGTAATGTACCAGAACTTCTGTAAAACAAGTTGGCAAGTTCAAGCTAATTAACATTTGAATTCACTCGACCTCAGGATGTGAACTAAACATTCCCAGGGTTTGGGGATGCAATGTTTTTATATAGATACATGCTTTTATACTGAACTGTGAGCCCCAAAATAGTGCTGCAGAAATGCCATATGTTCTTATGTCATCTTTATTTTCCCTGGTCTAATCACGTTTAAGTACACACTTGGTAAAGCTTTGTTTACCTTTGTAGTTATAAATGAATATAAAAATATGTTTTCAGCTTTACACACCTTTATGATATCAAAGAAACCAAACAGCCAAAGAACCAAACTAGGAATTCTGCTCTGTATTCCGACTGGGCTAACAGAATAGCAGCTGCTTCAGTTAAGACGTGTTGGTGCAGCTGTCCGGTGTGTGTCTGATCCATGTTTTCTTTGTGTTTGCAGGCTCTCTGTCTGCTCTGGTATACCAGCACTCCATCACACCTGTCTCTCTACCCTGTAAACTACACATCCCAGACAAAGGTATCTAACTTACAGTATACACATGCTTATTCTTACCTTACAACCAGAAGATATGTGCTCAGGGTGTGTTGGTTTGTCCCAGATCTTGTAGGAGAGCTGCAGGAGTTGCAGAGTGACACCAACACCAGTACGGCTGCAGAACTGCTCAAACAGGGGGCTGGTAAGGATTTGTCTTGTCTATGCAATTCAGTTCAAATCAATTCAATTCAATTTTATTTGTATAGCGCTTTTAACAATGGACATTGTCTCAAAGCAGCTTTACAGAACATAAGAAGCAAAAACATAGTGCAAAAGTCATAGATCAAAAAATCATCCCTAGTGAGCGAGCCTGAGGCGACCGTGGCAAGGAAAAACTCCCTTAGATGGTATGAGGAAGAAACCTTGAGAGGAACCAGACTTAAAAGGGAACCCATCCTCATTTGGGTGACACCGGAGAGTGTGATTATGAAATATTATAAACACCGGAGAGTGAGATATGAACAATGTCCTTTCTGCAGTTATGTACAGTCAGTTGCAGATACAGCATATGTAGAATGTTAGTGTGTGTATTAATTAGGAGGTTGTTGTTGTCCTCGAAGTCCACATAGGGTTGGCATCGTTGCTTTGAATACCCAAATCCTCATGAAGCAGAACCCAGCTGGAGCTGGTCCATCTCTGGATGCCTCAGGATCCTCACAGAGTTGGCTTCTTCTCACTGAAGGTCTACTGGAGCTGCCATAATCTCCAGATGCCTTGGGATGGGTAGAAAAAGGGAAACAAGTGGAAAGGAATTAACGTAGCTGCTGCTCTTAATATTAGCAAGCACTAGCTGGTAATGTGCATTTAATCAGATGTACCGGAGTAAAAGGTTATGCCTGGCTAAAGACAACCAAAGTCAACCAAACAACAGATGGAATTTTACTTCCTTTTATTTTTACTGTGTTTGTCTTTGTGTCTCTTCCAGCCTGCAATGTTCTCTATATAAACTCTGTGGACACTGAATCTCTAACTGGTCCACAAGCCATCTCCAGAGCAGTGAAGTGCACTCGGGCTCAGAAACCCTGCCCTTCTGCAACCGCAGTCCACTTTAAAGTGTCTAGTCAGGGCATCACCCTTACAGACAATCAACGCAGGTACACAACACACACAGACCAAACCCTGATAGCTAAATTAGCCAAGAAAACCACCAGAGCACATTTTCAGCTGCACACACGCTAGATGGAGAAGGAATTAACTCGGTCTGTTCAGTGGGTGGGACAACTGGCACACTTCCTGCTTCATTGAGATGCTAAATCCAATCATAGCTCAAGTTTATTCTGTGACAATTCTTTAAAGGCTAATGATGCAAAAAAGTCTTTATGATTTTAAAAAATATTGATTAAAATATCTCATGTTAGTTAATGATGTCCTGTCTGTTTCTCTGCCAAATTCCACATCCAGACTGTTCTTCAGGAGACATTATCCAATCCACAGTGTTATATTCAGCTGTGTGGCTCCGGAGGACCAGAGGTAAATGTTGTGATAATTAATATCAAATAAAAAGTTCTGTAAGCGTACACATGTAGAAACTGTGTTTTGTTTCTTAAGCTGTAACTCCATGGAGGAGAATAGAGTCAAGTGTATAGTACAGAATAGAGTACAGGAGTGTTTATTTTAATAGACTAGAGTGAATTAGTGTAGAACAGGGTAGAGTTAAAAAGAGAAGAACAAGATTGAATAAAATACAATGGTATAGTACCATAGGATTGAACAGAATAGATAAAGATGAGGTTTGTAAGAGTAGAGTAGAGGGAAAAGTAGAATTAAAGAATCAAGGCTAATAAAATAGAAATGAGACTAATAGAGGAATAGAGTAGAATAAAATACAATAGAAGAGAAAAGAAAAGAAATGATAGTGAGAGAGGAGTCGAACAGAATGAAATAGAGAAATAAAATAGAAATTATACTAATACAGGAATAGAATAGAAATGATACAGATAGTGGAATAGAATAGAATAGAATAAAGACAAAAGAATAGACTGCCACATTGTTACATGTAAAGAACAGAATATATTAAAACTATTTTTTAAAGCGTGTGTGTGTGCATGCATGTGTGTGTTTGTGTGTGTGTGTCTGTGTGTGTGTTTGTGTGTGTGTGTTTGTGTGTGTGTGTTTGTGTGTGTGTGTCTGTGTGTGTGTGTGTCTGTGTGTGTGTGTGCGCTATGAATGTAGATGGCTGAATTTGTCTGCATTCTATTTGCTTTATGTCTTTTTCTCTCAATAAAGATTTTCTGCTTGCTCATGAACTACATGCTGCTTTCTGTGTGTGTGTGTGTGTGTGTGTGTGTCAGGTGGACTGCTGCTGAAAATTCATCCAACAGGTAAACGCTTCATGTCTGCTTGGCTGTGTGTGTGTGTGTGTGTGTGTGTGAGATTACAGTTTTTTATTAATTAAACATGACATCATACTTTTTATCAGTTCATAGTTACATTTAATAATGTGGAACAACGACTTGGATCCTGATTTCATTTACATTATAGCAGCTACAAACACTCCTGCACTCAACAACCTCTCTGTCTGTCTGTCTGTCTGTCTCTCTCTCTCTCTGTCTCTCTCTCTATATCTGTTTGTCTCCTTCTCTCTGTCTGTCTCTCTCCCTCTCTCTGCAGGATGTTTGGGTTCGTAGCGAGACGCAGTGGCAGCAGTTTGGGAAACGTGTGTCACCTGTTTGCAGAACTCGATCCCGAGCAGCCGGCAACGGCCATCATCAACTTCATCAATAAAGTCATGCTGGGACCACATCAGATCCGCAAATGAGGGAGGGGAGGGGAGGGGAGGGGAGGGGAGGGGAGGGGAGGGGAGGGGAGGGGAGGAGAGGAGAGGAGAGGAGAGGAGTTTTTTTTTGTTTTTATTTTGTTTATCATTAAATTAATAATACTATATAATAGTAGATTGAAATATATTGACTGTATCATCCAATTGGTTGAACTGCACTGTGCATTGATTACTGAAATAAATTCATAATATAAATTTCAAAATTTAATATAATTCTGTCTTTCTAGCTTATTCCCTTTCTGATATTCCTCTTTAATAATAATCATTAATTTTTTTCATCTGATTTGAGTTTGTGTTTTATTATTATTATTATTATTATTATTATTATTATTATTATTATTATTATTATTATTATTTTATTTCATAATTTAGTATATTATTATATCTGTATAAAATAAAGTTTATATTAAATGATTCCTATTCCCTGATCTACATTTCCCAGCATACAAAGCAGTGAGATCAGATCAGTGTGCTTCTGTTGAAATTTTTTTTTTTTGTCACTTCATCAGTCTCCTGTTTTCCATAAATATTCTTTATTTACGACAGAATCTGTAATAATATAAAGATTGTCTAATAAAAAAACAAAAACAAAAAAACTCTGTCCTCTTTGTACTGCTGTATTAAAATACGTTCAATCTCACACACGCACCACTGCTGAGTTCTGGACTCTGATTGGTCAGAAGGTGTTGATAAATACTCTAGAACAGCAGCTCTGACCGTAGTGCAGGTTTTTATGTTCATGCACTGATACCTGATCGTTTCCATGTCAACAGGCTCAGCAGCACAACTGAAAATGAACAGATTGTTGATATGGTGAAGTTGAGGTTCTTGATGTACGGAGATGTGACACGTGTGGAAGGAGTCTCCAGTGTCAGAGATAAAACTTTTCTGAAATCTTCAGAACAGAGGAGTTTTTTTTTTTCTTATTAACTAGAAGAGAGAGAATAAAGAGAGGTTGGTTAGAGAATGAGTGTTTATAGCTGTATAACGGAAGTAAAATAAAAGGAATTAACCTGCTTCAACATTACAAAGTACACCATTATACCCAGATAGATAGATAGATAGATAGATAGATAGATAGATAGATAGATAGATAGATAGATAGACAGACAGACAGACAGACAGACAGACAGACAGACAGACAGACAGACAGATAGATAGATAGATAGATAGATAGATAGATAGATAGATAGATAGATAGATAGATAGATAGATAGATAGATAGATAGATAGATAGACAAAGTATTCATCATAATTGGAAATTTACAAAATTTATTAACAATAAATGGATAAATAGGACAACATTTTTTTATATATAAATAAAAAATATTATTGGATAAAAGAGATAAAACATTCAGGAGGTTCTAATATGTACTGTGTCAGATACATGTGGTTGAAATGACAATAAAGCTTCTTGACTTGACTTGACCAGTATGGGCCATATTGATGAAACCCCCACAGACACTGTTGATTGTATCGGAAAGGCAGTCTTTCAGGGTTGTAACAGTAACTCCACTTCATCTCACCACTGATTATTTTCCTAAAACAGCACAACATCGAGTGTTTTATTCATCACAATGTAAATTTTCTCACGAGAGAAATTACAGTAATTTTTGCTTTTGTTTTTATTGATGAATGAAGCAGTATTTTCTTCCATGAAAACAGTAAACAGTGTCATATCTCACAGGTTTGTATTTATACAGCTGACCACGATATACAACATTATGTCATGAATATGTGTTTATTAATCGTTAATACATTTAAAAATTTTATTTAAATGGTTTTTATTCTTAAACCCAACATGACTTTGTCATCTATAATAAATATATAATATATATAAAGTCATCTATAAAGTGCTCCTTAAATATATTACAAATTTAAACCACCAATGTTATAATGTTTGTCTCGAAAATAACATTATTATTATTATTATTATTATTATTATTTATTAGATTCCTGTCGAGGAGGAAATTAGACACTTGGTGTTGTTTAGTTGTCATTTTTTGCAATGTACCACAATAAACAAACAACACAAGGAACAACGTGAGTTATATTATTTATTTGTTTTTAAAGCTGAATAAATATTTGTAAACAATAAAAATTAGGGGAGAAAAGGACGAGGTCCCACCGAGATTTGAACTCGGATCGCTGGATTCAAAGTCCAGAGTGCTAACCATTACACCATGGGACCAGACGCGTGCAAGAATTGCCGGAACTGTTCCTTATAAAGCAAATACTTCGTACCAGTCTTTTCTAAGCGGTAGTTTTATTCATTCCAAATTTTGTTAAAATTACATCCGACTGTCAAATCCTCAGCTCTTAAAATTCAGTTACAACACATAGATCATGATAATAAATATTAGACCTTGAATGCTAACAACGATGCTAAAAAGATGTTAGTCTTCTTGACAAATGTTAACAAGCTAGCTAAACCTGTCCGCAATTTACGACATTTCCGGGACACTTTCAGTGTGGTACACTAATGTTGAAGGTAATGAACTATATTTCTTAAGTGATTATTTATAATTACAGCTTGTAATTCATTTACAGTGGAAAAAACACGCTATGGTGAACTGTCTAGCGTTTGATAGGTAACGAGTCGTTTCATGGAATAACCGCGAGAGGGCGCTGCTCCTAATTTTTTTCATAGACTATTGCTAGCATGTTTTGCTAACAACTCCAGTACGTCAACATGGTCGCCATTTTGAAAAGGGCAAGATTCAAGCGGAAGCCTGTTCAGCTCTGTGGAGACATTCTGCTCTGTACAGTGATCAAAAACAGCTGTAACTCGCTTTATGTTTTTTTAACCAATTTTCACAAAAATTGTCTTTAATCCAGACGTCAACATTCATGTATATTTCTCTTCCGGTCATTTACCTTAAATATAGATTAATTTCTGGCGTATTTACTGTAAGAGTCACCTTTCAAGCTGTAGTCTTTCTTTCCGGTCAATTAATTTTGTCAAAAATATGTCAAAAATATTTCATTAAACATTTTTAACCAATTGAACAAGAAAGAACGGTAAAACTGTTAGGTTTAATAAATAAATAAATAGTAAATTTTTTTTTTTTTAAAAAGTAACTGAAAGAGTCGCCTCTTGTTCGTGAGCTGATTCGACTCACTAAATGCATCCGGATTTTATTTCAGTAATTCAAACAACTCGCCTATTGTTCTTAATGGTAATATACAAAATGTTATTTTGTACCGAACCTAATCATATAAATAAAACCCTATAATCATCACACTGTGTAAATAATAGCGTCTGATATGTGATTCACCTAAAAGAGCCGATTCAAAGAACCGACTCGTTAGTGAACGACACATCAGCGCTTTGTGGCAGTCAGTCAGAGGCAGTCAGGCAGTAACTTTAAGTCTTCTGACAGTTTACAGATTCTTGGTTTCTGTGTTATTATTAACCTTGAAGAGAGAATAAAGAGATACTGGTGAGGAAATGACTGTTTACAGCTGCTATAACGGAAGCGACAACAGGAACTCGCGTGTTTCATTGCCGTTACACGTCACTCTTAATGGATTTATAAAGTGTGTAATCTCCGGTGTATTGCTCTGCTGTCAGAGGAATAAGATAATAAACGTCATCACCTACTCTACATTATATTGTATAAGTTAGCTTGTGAGCTATTTATTTATCTCTGAGTGATCATGTGACCAGCGCAGTGTTTGCAGTCGTGACCCATGAAGGATGTTTTCTTTGCTATTTCTGTTCAAAGACTCCAAACGAACAATCAAACTCCACAAGCCACATTCTTTTGTCTTTTCCTGGACATTATTTCAGTGTACAGATGTGACTTTAGTCACAGACGCTGTAAACAAATCCACTACAACAATAAGTCAGGGCTATGGAAATAAATAAAAAAATATGAATGAATAAATAAATAAAGCCCTGTAAGCCTGGATTGTTCGAGCACGTCGGAGAGTAACGAGCCGGCTCTTTCTTTCTGTTGGAGGTAGCAGACGTGCACCAGTCCGGTTGGTTTCTTCACATTCCTCTTCGCGCTCTTCTGTGCTGCATGACGATTGGCTGGACAACCTTGACCTTTGACCCACGGTGATGCAATCCCATTGTAAAGCTCTTTCCCGCACATTCCAGCGTGATGTTTGTGTTCTCTGCAGAGTTCACGGCCTGTTGCATCACGTACACACGTCCAGCACGCACAGAGGAGATGGACAGAGGGGGAGAAAAAAAGGTTTTGTTGTTCACAAGCCAGTCCACCTTCTGATCCGATCAGGAGAAAGACGAGATTTTAAACACAAAACTGCTTCCTTTAATCATCAGAAGATCAGAGTTTTGCTGCTTCATGTGATCTTCACTCATGTCTATAAAAGTAAAAAACTCATGGAAGCCTGGATGATAAATCTTCTCACTTTTAGCTAAAGTTGCTTTATTTGTAGCTTCAAACACCTCACTATAGAGTTAAACACCTCACTGTAGAGTTAAACACCTCACTATAGAGTTAAACACCTCACTGTAGAGTTAAACACCTCACCATAGAGTTAAAAACCTCACTGTAGAGTTAAACACCTCACTGTAGAGTTAAACACTCACTATAGAGTTAAACACCTCACTATAGAGTTAAACACCTCACTATAGAGTTAAAAACCTCACTGTAGAGTTAAACACCTCACTGTAGAGTTAAACACCTCACTATAGAGTTAAACACCTCACTGTAGAGTTAAACACCTCACTATAGAGTTAAACACCTCACTGTAGAGTTAAACACCTCACTGTAGAGTTAAACACTCACTGTAGAGTTAAACACCTCACTACAGAGTTAAACACCTCACCATAGAGTTAAAAACCTCACTGTAGAGTTAAACACCTTACTGTAGAGTTAAACACCTCACTGTAGAGTTAAACACCTCACTATAGAGTTAAAAACCTCACTGTAGAGTTAAACACCTTACTGTAGAGTTAAACACCTCACTGTAGAGTTAAACACCTCACCATAGAGTTAAAAACCTCACTGTAGAGTTAAACACCTTACTGTAGAGTTAAACACCTCACTGTAGAGTTAAACACCTTACTGTAGAGTTAAACACCTCACTGTAGAGTTAAACACCTCACTATAGAGTTAAACACCTTACTGTAGAGTTAAACACCTCACTGTAGAGTTAAACACCTCACTGTAGAGTTAAAGCGGGCAAAAGCATGTTGCATGAGTAACTGATTCTGAGTAACCGCTAATAAACCGACGAGATAAAAAAACACCTGATTTGATCTCAGCGTGTCGATGTGAAGTTGTTGTACATTTTTAAAATAAGTAGGGGAGAGCGGGGACGGTTGCAACATGGGGCAGTTGCAACAAGGCTTATTTCTCCAATCAGGAATGAGCTAGAGTGACAATACTCATACTGCACATGCTGGAAGAAGACTTTATCGTGTTTCTGAAGCATTTCCAACACAACACTAAGTCCTCAGTGGATGCTAAAGTTCTGTTTATACTGGACAACCACAAGACAATTCCATTGTCTCTACAGAAAGAGACAAATGGGATGCATTTGTCTCTTTCTGTAGAGACAATGGAATTGTCTTGCTTTCCTTTCCACCTCACTGCTCTCACAAACTACAGCCACTGGATTGTACTGTTTATGGTCCTCTAAAACGAGCTGTGAATTCCTTCTGTGACTCATGGATGAAGAGCCACCCAGGGCTGGCAATGTCAATTTATGACATTCCTGGGATTGTTAGGTTGGCCCTGCCTTTGGCAGCAACACCAGCAAATGTGCAGTCAGGTTTTAGGTGCACTGGTATTTGGCCATTTAATTGGGAGGTCTTCCAAAATGTTGACTTTGCACCATCTTTGGTGACAGACCGTCCTCCTCCATCCACTGCAGCTCCACCAGTTCCATCTGCTCTGCCTACACCTCCTGCAGATTCTGTCTCCAGCTGGCTCAACCACTGCCACCTGTGCTGCCCGCACCTGCTGGAACTGCACAAGAGACACCTTCCCGTATCAATTTCTCACCTGAGACCCTACAACCTCACCCTACTGTTATTTTATTACTCTTTGTCTTTATCAGTTTAACCAATTTAACTCTGTCTGTTCACAAATAAAATAAAGAAATTGCAGTATGATGTTATATAATGTATTTTTTAATTACAAATTTTGGCTTTCTACTAAAAACGGTCACTGAGAAACTGAAGAAAATACAAAAAGTGTTTCAACCGTCCCTGCTCCCCCCTACACAAGGAATCCCCTGAAACACTGTGTAGCATTTGTGCAATTGCAGAGTTGCATATCGCTGCTTTAAAATAAGTCAGTGTTATGCATGAGGTTGATTAAAGGCTGCTGCTGATCTCAACATCAGCACCAAAAAACACATTTAATTTAATTTAATTCTTTAATCCAAACAGGAAGTGGATGTGTTTTATATTAAAGCTGTGATTTGTAATATTTTCTTGTTCTTTTTTTTTATAATCCTATAGTTTTAAAGCTGTGGTTCACAATCTTTGTCTTGTTGTGCATTTTTCGTTTCAGGTTTGTTTCCTTTTTTTCTGGCCCTGAAATTAGCTCCTCTCATATCTGATTCACTTCACATTCTAAATTTTGCATCTTTAAACACAATCTGCTAAACTTCTGGGTGCTTTTTTTTTTTCTTCCTTCCCCTCCCCCGATTTCACACTTTCACACCCTGACACGCCCCTCTCCCCCCTCAACATTCAAGATTCAAGATTCAAGAAGCTTTATTGTCATTTCAACCACATATAGCTGACGCAGTACATAGTGAAATGAAACGTTTCTCCAGGACCTGGTGCTACAGAAACATACAACTACAAAGAGTTCAACACAAAAAAAATAAAAATAAAAAGATTCATCAGACTGCACACAGAAATGACAACATCACAGACTGCAGCTTTAAACAAATTCATTTAAAATTATCTTCGTCTTCTGAAAGGAGCTTTCTGGAATATTTAGCACTTATTTCGAAGAGCTGCAGTGAAACATCACCCAGTGTTCAGTGTATTGCGTTTCTGTTCAAGCCTGGGGGCGGAGCTTATTTACGGGCCAGAAAACAAACAGTACACAACACTATAGCATCGTGCATTATGGTGAATTTTACGAATTAAAGTCTGAATTAAAGGTGAATTAAAAAAAGGTCAAAAAACAGCTGAGTCATGGCGCTGTAGTCTAACTCAGACACACACACACACACACACACAGTGTTAAGTTATGTAATTTACTGAAATAACAGCGCTGAATTCAAACGTTTGACTCAGGATCTGAGAAACAGGATCTTCAGCACACACTGCAAAGTAAACTCATCACAGCAACATGAGACGGCTTGTCTGATGGAGAATCAATAAAAATCCTAAATATTAAAACTAAAAAAAAATTAATAAGGCTTGATAAAGATCAGGGTGGATTTGTAAAGATTTGGTGTGTGTCTTGACAAAAACAAACAATTTTATGATTTCTTTACGCCATGTTTCAGTTGTGTTAATAATAATAATAATAATAATGATGATAATAATTATTATGATGATGACGATAACAATAAAAAAAAAATAATAGTAATAATATAATAGTAATAATAATGATAATGAAACTTCATCAAAATGTTTTATTTCCAAATCATTTGATTGTTTAATTAAATAATTTCCCTCTAGAATGTCACCTACATCAATACATCAATTTATTTATTTGTACCCTTTCACCATTTGGGGGGGCGGAGCTACTCATCTAACCTCAACTTGTGACGTCATAAAATCTCAGGCTGTAAGGATTTATGCATCAATCACCTCTGACATGCAAATGATTCGAAAATGCCCAAACATTTCCCCCGCAGGACATGGGCGGCTGAAGCTCCGCAGCTAGCTCACTGACCGAGACGACGGTGATAAGATGTGTAAGATGTGGTGACGTCGAAATCTGACGCATAATAACAGAAGAAAAAACAAAATAAATATGGTTTCATCTTTCATCAATGTGTCAAGAAAACAGAACGCTGTGAGAGTACATATGCTAGGACAAGGACTACATGTGACATCAGGGACTTGTTGCCTGCTAGCATGAATGTTGTCATTTTGTTAGCCTAATTATTTTTATCATTAATAAGCATTAATTACAGAATAACACCGTAAATAACAATGTTATTAAAGTGTTTACAGCGGATGTGTTTAGGAACAAATAGTTGTCCCAGGATCATAAACAAAGCCATACACACCTCCAGACAATAGCATGCACGCACACGCGCACACACACACACACACACACACACACACACACACACGCGCACACACACACACACACACACACACACACACTGGTGAGTGGTGGACAGATGGAAACAGGATAACGGAAAGCTGCCGCCCCTCCCCCCCACGCACAATACCAACTCGTAGCTCGCTGCACGCCTCAGCGTGGCCTCTTCCTCTCATTCCTACACATCAGCTCTTTCTGTTTTTTCCCCTCTTCCCTTCACCTCATGCTCTGACATTCACACCAAACTGAACAGCTCTGCCCTTGACGTAACCCCACCACACACACACACACAAACACACAAACGTACATACATACATACATACATACATACATACATACATACATACATACATACATACATACGTACATACGTACATACATACATACATACATACATACATACATACGTACATACGTAAATTCATGCTTGGAAGCATGTAAGCAATTTTCTTCTCTGATTCGTATCATGGGGCTCATGCTAGGGTGTACATACACACACACACACACACACTAGGCCCCCCAGATGCACGCATACCTCAAGGACTGCATTATTGCACAAGACATGGACACACCCATGTGAAAGAGTGAGAAGCCCATGGGTGCACTGACCCACATCAGCACACACTCAAAAACATCCCATCAGGGTTGCCAGATCTGTGTAAGGAAAAAAATCACTATGTGAAACTGAATTAAAAGCAGGACTTAAAAATGTGACCTGAGCTACACTGTGATGTCATATCTATACACAGGGGGCATGGCCATCTGTGAGCCCTTACTGTCTTTATGATAAAATCCATGTGCTCTTTATAATCCATAAAGTTTTATTTTTTCCCATGACAGTACACCTCCACGTGTTTATTCCTCTTACACCACAATGATTTTTTTTTCCACAAATACAATTTCAGATACTAAACAATGACATGTCATAATTTTTATCCATTTCTAGTAACACTTAATGTCCAGTTCTGGTTCTGTTAAAGACAGCAGCTGGTCATTTTACTGAGAAACCACAAAAAGGTGTAAACTCCTGAAGTGTCCTGACGATGTGGAGAACTTCAAGTTCCAGCTTCACCTGCACTGACACGGGAGACTCCTTACACACACACAAACACACACATACACACACACTGATACAGAGCACTGACACTGGAGACTCCTTACACACACACATACACACACATACACACACACTGATACAGAGCACTGACACTGGAGACTCCTTACACACACAAACACACACATACACACACACTGATACAGAGCACTGACACTGGAGACTCCTTTCACACATCACACATACACACACACTGATACAGAGCACTGACACTGGAGACTCCTCACACACACAAACACACACATACACACACACTGATACAGAGCACTGACACTGGAGACTCCTCACACACACAAACACACACATACACACACACTGATACAGAGCACTGACACTGGAGACTCCTCACACACACAAACACACACATACACACACACTGATACAGAGCACTGACACTGGAGACTCCTTTCACACATCACACACACACACATACACACACACTGATACAGAGCACTGACACTGGAGACTCCTTACACACACACATACACACACACTGATACAGAGCACTGACACTGGAGACTCCTTTCACACATCACACACACACACACACACACATTTTATTTCTTACTTATGTGAATGTGCTATGAAGCTATAATGCAATGTGGAGAGGTGGATTGTGTGATGCAGGTCTGGCAGATATAGTCTAATCTATTTGATGAGTGTGTGGTGGGAAAAAAAAGATGTTGCAGGGCTTTGTTAATTAAAAATAAATGGAATATCTGTGGTTTAAGAGGAATAAATCAGTCAGGGAAGATTATTATTATTATTATTATTATTATTATTATTATTATTATATTGTTGTTGTTGTTATTGTTGTTGCTGTGATTTCAGTGATCCAGGATGGAAATTCTAATGTAATAAATCCAGTGTGTATAAATAGAACAGTGAGTGAAATCCGTGGATCTGGCAACCCCGCATCCCGTGACTCCCACATGTTTATTAAACCTGCTTATTTTTAAAAAAAAATATTTATTGCACTTAAACATGAAGGAGAAACCTGGAGCTCTATTCGCATTTGTTTTTATTATTCCTTCTTAATTTTATATATGTATACATATATATTCGTTTTCTCACGCGGACCGAGCGAGTTGTTTACCTCTTCCCCTGTGTGACGTCACGACACACCCCTTACGCGCGTACGTGTGTGTGTGTCTGTGTGTGTGTGTGTGTGTGTGTGTGTGTGTGGGTGGGTGTCGTCCCAAACGTCGGAACGTGAGCGAACGGGGCGCGTGGCGTGGCCCTTAAAAAAAAAGACAGAAAGAAAGAATGAGCTCGGAGGAGCGCGCGCTTGGTCCGGTCACCGCGCGGAGGATCTGAGGCGGGGCGTCGTTACAACCGATCCCCCTTTTTTCTATTGGGGTCCAAGTTCGACGTGTGTGTGTGTGTGTGCGATTTTTTTTAACGTGGGTTCAAAGTTTGTATATGCGCGTGTGGTTTTCGTCATACGCTCCAGAAGGCTGGCGCGCGTGCCTCTGTTTTATTTTATCGCTCGCGGAAACGACAAGAAATGGAAGAAAAATATTAATAATAATAATAATAATAATAATAATAATGGATGCATATGATTTTTGACGCGTCTCCGCATTCTTCTCCTCCACGCCTCGGTGTGTGCTAGAGCTGGCGCCAACTTCTCGCCATAGGAATGAGATAAACACACACGCACGCGCGCACGCACGCACACACACACACACACACACACGTTTACGAAAGGAAAAAAAACAGAAAAGTTCCAGGGCACCGGAGTGAGCAACGAGCAACCCGCGAGGAGAAACGGGATAAAGAGAAAGTTGCACGGTACGGAGCTGAACTGGATTAAAGTGGAGCGGCGGAGACGTGAGGGGCAAGACTGCGAAACAAAAGCGCTGGCGCGTGCTAACGTTAAAGAAGCGATCATAAATAATAACAATAACAACACTAATCCTGCTCGAGCGCGCGCGCGTTCCGCTGATTGCGCTTTTTTAAAAATACCTCACTCGCGCTGAATAGTATCCTAACTTTACTGTCTTAAACACGAGGAACTTTCACATTGTCACACAGTACCGTGTGTGTGTGTGTGTGTGTGTGTGTAGGTTACATTAATGCATGTGCACGCGGGACAGAAAGAAAGCGAGAGAGAGAGAGAGAGAGAAAAACGCTTGACGGAAACGAGACGAGGAAAAACGCAGTCACGGAAAAGCTGGGAGAGGAAGAGGAGCACACACTGATGTGAAAAGGAATGCAAAAGAACTCGGGTAAGAAAGCAAACCCGCGCGTGTGTGTGTGTGTGTGTTTGTCCTGTTAGCACTGCAGCTTCCTGCAGCCATTTGCAGCTGCGACATCATATAGGACACATACGTACACACACACACACACACATTCCTTGTTTAATCTTGATGCACTGTTGTGTGTCATTAATGTGATAAAGTACAACTTTCTCTGACTAAATAAAAATTTCACGCATTTAAACACTCAAATCATCATCATCAGGATTCATTTAAAGATTGTTTTCTTTTTAATCTTTTTTTAAAAGACATTTCTTGACTTCATGACGAAAAACATTCTCTCTCTCGCTCTCTCTCTCTCTCTCTCTCTCACACACACACACACACACACACACACACATTCAAAAGAAACCAAAAAAAGCTGAACATAAAATAATTCCTGTGTTTAAAGATTTTACAATTTTTAGCATTTTTATTTATTTTTATAAATATTCCTTCCATTATTTTAACCTCTGAGCTGCAGGTGCTTTCTAATGATCAGAAATCTGAAACCTGAGGAATATGTTCCTCATCCTTTACAGAAAACTTCCTTCTTATTTGTTAGTTTGTGTTAAATTTCTACAAAAACACAACACACACACACACTCTCTATTTACACTGTGATCAATTAGAAACGATTCAAAAGATTTATTTACATTTCCACTCAGACTTCTTTTCAAAATGAATATTCATGGGAATTATACAAATACTGTATTTCACATTTTACTGGCTGGTTGATTGATTGATTGATTGATTGATTGATTGATGAGGACAATATTTAGTTTCCCTTCAACACTCCAGGGGAGAGCACGCTGCTGTATGGCGAGTGTGTTTTATTTACACTGTAGTTGTGTTTTATTCAGCCGGAAAGCGAGTGTGTGTTTTATCTGATCTGCAGATTTCAGAAAGAAATAATCGTTAGGATCGAGATTTATAGATTTATATTATTTATAAAGATTTATATTATGTAAAAGATTTTATTATAAGACAACACTTTCATCTTGATCACACATAATAAATCCCTGATTTATTTAGTTTAATATGTAAATAATAACAAATATTTAATAATAAAACATTAAATATGTTTATAATCATCCGCTCAGTTAAAGACATCGGAGTTCTGGACTCTGATTGGTCATTAAGGGTGTTGATTAATTCTCTCAAACAGCAGCTCTGACTGATTAGAGTAAAGCACCGACTCTTATCGTTTCCATAGCAACACGACAGTTTTTTTTTCACTACACAAAGATCAGAAGAAGAGGAATAAAACACTTCATGATGTGAGGCAGGAATCAGTCACACACTCACACACAGATATACATACATACATATATATATATATATATATATATATGTATATATATGTATATAAATATACACACAGATATATACACACACACACACACACACACTGTCTTGTTCCTCACCAAATGTGTAATGATTCATATACAGGGTGTGTGTTTAATTTTTTGACAGCCATGTTAATGGAGGCTGAAGAGCTTCTATGCTGGTAAAATTAGACCCTACACACACACACACACACACACACACTATTGAGTTGCATTAGCTCAGTGTTGATCGCCGGCTCTGGAGCGGCCGCTGCTGTGGTGTTGAAACCTTAAAGCTTGTGTGTGTGTGTGTGATTGTACACACAGTTCTCTATTACATTCTGTGATCTGATTGCGAATGAGAAGTTTGTCCAAAGCTCCAGATGTTCCTGCTTCTGAAATTCTGGCTTCTTTTTCCACCAAACACCAGTCCAGTACTGAAAGTTCCAGATGTGTTTTGGTTCCTTCCTCCACACTGGGAATGTAGAGCAGCAGGAGGTGGAGCAACTGATAGTGGAGGGGGAAAGTGGGCGGGGCAAACAACAAGACAAGGAGAATGTTATCAGATGGACGGTTCAGTCACTTTGGTTGTACATGTTGGTTCCTGACCCAGTGGCTGAGTCTCGATGTGCTGCCACGAGCTTAAGGTCTTTCCTTAACGTCAATAAATCCTGCAGCACAAATAAACAGATACTTTATCAAATTATTTATTTATTTATTCTTAAGCGTCTTTAAGAAGATTGTTTTGGACGTCAGAGAAGCAGCAGATCGAGACTGGTTTCTTGCTAACACCTGAGTGCATTAGCGGGCTACGTTACTAAGTTTGGATTGCATCAGAGAAGAAAAAGCTTAAAAGTTTCTTTCTGTTTGTTTTCGTCAGTGTGATGATAAGTTTATGCTGAGTTTCTGCACCTCAAAGATGTTTGATATCATGTGCTGTAAGAAGATTCTAGTGATAATTATTTTCACAGTGTTTATAGATCACATCAGATCGATGTTGCTTGCTGTTTATTAGCGCTAAAGCGTACGCTAGCGGAATGAAACACACAGATTGATAACTCAAACTGTTACTCTAGTGATGATGATGCTTTTTTAAAAAAGCCTTCATGTTTGTCGTTCGTTAGCATGGTGTTAGCGGGCTATCTGTGCCGAGCTGTACGCTGAACTGTGAGCGGCCATTTTGATTTGACGCCACTTGCTGAACTCGGGGACGATGAGACTGTTCCCGAGGAGTCGAGTGTGTATTTTCTTTCCATTTGTTATTTATTTATTTTTTTCTAGTCCTGGGTCATTCTGTCGCCATGGTGATCATATCCAGCGGTTTAATAAAACATTACTTCCTGTCAGAGTTCCTTTTTTTTTGCGACGGCGCAGTTAAAAAAACATCTTGATACTCCGCAGATGTGTCCTGCAGCTCCGAGACGTTCTCACGGGGGAAAAATGTTTTGAAATAAAATATAAATCTATTAAATAACCACAATGTGGAGGGCTGGAAACGATTCAGCGTCATGGTAACAGCCCGATGTAGCTGCGTTAATAATGTAATTGAAACGTGGCCTCATGTTTGGGTCGTTATTGTGGTCGTGTTCGTTTTGGGAGTAGGAATGTGTGTGTGTGTGTGTGTGTGTGTGCCATTTATGTAACTGTAGAAAGAAGCTGTGAGGCCTTGACTGGAGCGCTGTAGAGGCCCGTCTAAGGGGAGGCCGTGTGTGTGTGTGTGTTCACGATATAGAGGGACCCTGTACGGAAGTAAAGGAAAGAGAGGAAGGAGGAGTCACTCATGCTCTCTGATCGTGTGTGTGTATGTGTGTGTGTGTGTGTGTGTGTGTGTTAAACACACATGAGGGGAATAACATCCTCACACACTGAAGCTCGGAGTGACAGAGTGCGAGTTTCTCATCCACCTCTTTAACCGTTAGCGCTCCTTCCTACCCCAGTGTGTGGCTCGGGAGAATGAGGGTGGGGCAGTTATGTAAGGAGGAACACATGACGGGGCGTGCTGTTACAGGAAAACAATCCACTGCGGCTGCTGAGCTCCGGCCCTGACGTGAGAGACGTGAGCTGAATATTAATCATTACACCTTTAACTGTAGACAGAGAAACGTCCGTCTATTTGGAGTAAACACGCTGTGTGTGTGTGTGTGTGTGTGTGTATTATTAACAACTATTATACTATTATAACTATTATACTCCTCTTAACAACACTTCCTGTGTGGTTTATTCCTCTCTCACCACAGCACTACACTTACAGGGTTTTATTAATTATAAAGAATGACACTTCTGACTTTTATCCGTTTATAGTTACATTACACACACACTCACACACACACACACACACTGCTTGTAACACAATTGCACAACATCAACAACCTGTTTAAACATTCTGGTTAGTTTAACTGGTTAATAAGATAAATATACACTACTCACAAAAAATTAAGGATATTTGGCTTTTGGGTGAAATTTATGGAAAATGTAAAAAGTTCACACTACAGTGATTATTATATCATGAAAGTAGGACATTTAAGTAGAAGCTGCAATGGTGATTTCCTCATCTCAAACAATTTATTGAAACAAAAGCCAACAACAGTGGTGGGTATACCACAACAAAAAATGTCAGTGTCTCAATAATTTGTCATGTGCCCTTGACCATCAATTACAGCTTGACCACGACGTCTCATGCTGTTCACGAGTCGACTTATTGTCTGATGAGGCATGGCATTCCACTCTTCTTGAAGGGCGGCCCTCAGGTCATTGAGGTTCTGGGGTGCAGGGTTACGAGCCTCTACACGGCGACTCGGCTGATCCCAGAGGTTTTCTATGGGATTCGGGTCTGGAGAAAGTGCAGGCCACTCCATTTGAGGTACCCCAGCCTCCAGCAGCCGTTCCCTAATGATGCTCCTCGATGACCTGGAGCATTGTCGTCCATGAAGATGAAATTAGGCCTGCATTGTTCATGCAGGGACACAATGACTGGATTAATGATGTTATTCAGGTAGTATTGGCTTGTCACTGTACCATTCACAATATGTAGGGCAGTTCTGTATTGAGTGGACACACCTGCCCAGACTGTAACACCACCACAACAGTGGCTGATGCATAGCGCTCTCCTTGACGTCTCCAACATCGTTGGGTCCATCATTTCTGCTCAACGTGAATCGACTTTCATCAGAGAACAGCACTGAGGCCCACCGGTCCCTCGTCCAGCGTAAATGCTCCCTGGCCCGACGCCTGTGCCTGGGGGTGTGGTCAGGTACCCTTGCAGGTCATCTAGCACGCAGACCACGCTGATGTAAACGGTTTCAAATGGTCTGACGTGACACTTGGGTTCCTCTCACCTCCCTTAAATGTGCCTGGAGTTGAGTGGCATTCATCATCCGGTTCCGCAGGGCACTGTTCACAATGAAGCGGTCATCAACGTGGGATGTGGCCAAAGGACGTCCACTTCTGTGCCTTTCTGTGACTCTTCCAGTCTCTCTGTATCTCTGTCCCAACCTGCTGATGACACTCTGACACTCTAAGCTCAGTGGCCACTTCCCTCTGAGAACATCCTGTTTGAAGCCTCACAATGGTGAGGTTCTGTTGATCAGTTGTTAGGTGTGGTCTTGGTCTCATGATGTCAAAATGTGAACAGCATGATGAAGAGAACTGTTTAAATACCAATTCTAATGGAACCAGAAAATTTATTGGTGGATTCATGGATCAAACACCAGTTGTGAATTTTGCCGTTAAGCACCTTGTTAGAGAACAGCAAGTTCTGCAGAAAGTACTGAAACACTGAACAGTTGGACATGTGCATTCAAAAGGGTAGAGAAGGTCAAATTAAGTTCACCTGGAAAGGTTATAGTGCATTTTAGGTGCATCCTGAAATTTTACCCGAAAGCCCAATATCCTTAACTTTTTGTGAGTAGTGTATACTACTCACAAAAAGTTAAGGATATTGGGCTTTCGGGTGAAATTTCAGGATGCACCTATATATATATAATAAGTGTCACTTTACTGAGAAACTGCAAAGAAGCGTAAACTGTTCTGTGATTGTTTTATGGATCTCTGTGCTGCTCTGTGATTGGTTCATGGAGCTCTGTGCTGCTCTGTGATTGGTTCATGGAGCTCTGTGCTGATCTGTGATTGGTTCATGGAACTCTGTGCTGTTCTGTGATTGGTTCATGGAACTCTGTGCTGTTCTGTGATTGGTTCAATGAGGTCTGTGCTGCTCTGTGATTGGTATAATAGATAACTAATATAAAAAAATATATAAAGAAAACACTCAGTAATTTTATTTTAATCTAATAATTTATTGTCATAAATTTTTTAGTTGATTCTCTGTTGTTTACTTTATAGTTGTTTTATATAATTGATCCAAAACATTTTTAATCATTTAAAAATATTTTTGTTTTTTTATTTTATTTAAAAACAGTTAATGTAATGCCAGAACAATGCATTTATTTATTTCGTAAATAAAATAAACATATTTCATTTTAAACTTTATTAATTTTTTAAAAAAAAGATTTGAATAATTTTATATCTGAAAAAGTTCACAGCTAATAATAATAATAATAGTAATAATAATTATTATTATTAATTTATTTATTTATTTTACACTGCATCATTTAGTAGTTTAAAAAATTGGCTTTAAAGTAAGAAAAAGTTGTATTCATTTTTTAAATTGATAAATAAAATAATAACCCAGAACTAATAATCTTTTTATTTTTATTTGTAATATTTTATTTAAACTGTATAATAATAATAATAATTTATTATTATTATTATTATTATTATTATTATTATTATTATTATTGTCATTGTTGTTGTTGTTGTTGTTTTATTATTTAACATTTTTATCCTGTTGCAGTTTCTGGTCTGTTCTGTGCCGAGCCGATCTGTAAGAAATGTTTTTTATAACACGGAGATAGCGTTACGTAAATACGGTGTGTGTAGGTGGTGAAGGACGAGGTCAGCGTTTCACTAAAGCTTTGATTGACGTCGAGTCTCTACACGTGATTTACGTTCTCCAGCAGATGTATTTTGCCACAAGTTCTAGGAAAAACCGAGATGTTTGGTGGAAAATATCTTTTCTGAGTGTATCTTAGTGGAGGCCTGTGTGTGTGTGTGTATGTGTGTGTGTGTCGGAGGAAAAGAGAGAGACTGTAGTGCAGCCTGGCGAGGTCTCTGCTGAAAGGTTCATTTAAGGACACCAGAATTTAATGTGTGTTCTGGACCTGAACTGACCCAACTGGCTCTCACACACACACACACACACAGGCTGGAACTGGTATAACTGTTATTGAGGAAGTGTGGAGGGTTTTGTGAGTGTTGTTAGTGTCGAGTGTGTGTGTGTGTGTGATGCACGTGTGAAGAGTATTGTGTGTGTGTCGTGTGAGACTAGTGTGTGAAGTATGTTGTGTGTGTGTGTGTGTGTGTCAGAGCCAGCATAGATACTGTAGGTGGGTGGCAGTAACTCAATCTCAAAGTGCCTTTTATTTTTGTGTAAAACCAGATTGGGGCGGGGCTACCTATGAGCTCAGAGTATGATGTCACTGATTCCCTCAGATATAAACCAACCGTGTCTGATATGCAAATTAGTGTAGATTATATGTAACATTTTATCTACAAATGTTAGCTTGTGAAATATTTCTCTGGTTGTCGTGGCAACGCTGCTGTCGGTGATGATGATGATGATGTAAATGGTCGCTAATGTGATCTAGATTACTAGCAGTTGGCTAAGTGGCTAGCAAAGTTAGCTCACATTACAGGTTATAACGCTGTATTAGATGACATGGAAACCCGATCCGTTCTAATTTGCATATTCATGAATATCCATAGAGTTCTGCATTTTAATGAGGGTGAAGGTGTGCAGATGTTCGTAGAACGTTTTATTTCCACGTCACTGCAGTGTTCTGACGAGGGGTCAAAGGTCACACAGAATAAACAAACGTCTCACTCTGACATCTACACACACACACACTCCTGTTTAAATGTGTCACGCAGTGTATGTATGGCTAGGTGCAAAAGTTTGTGCCCCCTTTACTATACTGTTATTGTAACTCCATTGTACGCTTAAAAATAAAATAAAATAAAAGTAAAAAATATTTTTCCTATTGATACATAGAGAAAACTTTTTTTTCTGATGTTTATACACAGTATTGTGAGTGTTTGTGTTGTTTATAATGAAATAAAAAGTTTTGTTTCTTGGTACACTAAAACGAATTGTCCCCTGGGTGCATAAACTTTCGCTCTCGACTATACATATGTAATCTATAATCGCGGCTAGCTCAAGGCCGAGCGCGTCACTGTGCCTGGCGTTAACTTTGTCCCGTTTTTCAGAAGAAGGTGATTATAGATTTCAGACTGGAGTGGTGAGTCATTCTGTCCTCACGTGTCCTGAAATGTTTCCACGTGTCCCTCAGTATCGCACATGACCTCAGCGGGACTTGGACCGGAGTGTAAACTTCATGTCCATGCGCTCAGGACTCAGAGCTCAGTTCTGATCCACATCCGTCATCTGCTGGTCGTTTCCTCCGAGTTTAAAGCTGAGTGCAGTGAAGTGAGTTACTCGGAACATCCCGAGGTCATTTATTCGTCTTTTTCACTCGTCTTCATCTCTGACCTTCACAGAGCGCTGACACCGGAGACTCCTTCCATACATCTCACATGAGCACGTGTCACATAAACACATGATTACTGACAGAAATCTGTTTATTTATCGGATTGTTCGCTGTACACATCCACGTGAACGAGCTGTTGCTATAGCAACCATAATGTATCAGAGCAAGCACATTAATATAAACCTGCGCTACTGTCAGTGCTGCTGTTCTGGAGAATTAATCAACTAATCAGCTAATGTGTGTGTGTGTGTGTGTGTGTGTGAGAGAGAGAGTGAGTGAGTGTGTGTGTGTGTGTTTGTGTGTTTAGTTACACTATATTAGATGATACGGACGCTGAAACATGAACCTTTCTAATTTGCATATTCATAAATATTCATAGAGTCTGGCATTTTAATGAGGGTAAAGGTGTGCAGATGTTTGTACAACCAGGTTTCCCAAATTCTCACCCAAAATTCTTACCCAAAACTTTGATAAAAATTGAATAACAAATATTTTAATAAATGTTAATTAAAGCGTAATAATAAAAAACGGGAATTTTAATAATAAAAATATAAATAAACATTTAATACAATTATTAAAATGTTAGTAATAAAAAAGTTAATGAATGAAAGTTTATTTCAATAATATATTATTATTATTATTATTATTATTATATATATATAAATAATATAAAATATAAAAATATAAATATAATATAAAAATACAAAATATATAAAAATGGAATGAATGAAAAAATGAAAAAGAAATGAATAAATATGATAAAATATTTTAAATGAATGTTAATTATAGAAATGTTAATAAGATAAATCTAAATATATGCTAATAACATAAAAAAATACATAAATAGGAATTTTTGTTCACTGTTATTAATTTACTATAATTATTCTTTTTAAATAGTCTAGGAAAATAATAAACACCTTTCGACCAATCATAAAGCAGAATTCAGCAGGTCTGATAGATGGAGCTCGGACTCGTTTCTTTTTCCTGAAGATAAATGTAATGCTAACGCTTCAGAAAGTTTGTAAGAATCTGCTGTTGTACTTCCTTTACATTAGTGACGTTTTTAGTACTTTTTGCTACGCCAATGTTTTTTGAGATAAATTTTAAAAAATCAGATTTTATCTTATAGAAAAACTTTAGTAGTGTCTGTTCTGTTACGCTAATATATTACACTGGAACCTCAGCATATGAATTTAATCCATTCTGGAGGCGAGTTCTTGAGGTAAAAATTTGTATTGAAATAAATTTTCCCTTAAGAAATAATGTAAATACACATAATCCGTTCCAGCCACCCAGAATATGAGCAATATTCCCAATATGAAGTGTATGTAAACTCTATGGCTGCTTACTGAGAAAGAACTGACCCAGGCCAAGCATTCCATGTCAAGGCTCCTCACAGGAAGTCGTGCCACCAAGTTTGGGCTAAAAATAGAACAGACCACCCACAACACCAATCTGTCAACAAAAAAACACCCCAAAGGCAGCGCTGGTTTCGTGGGTTGACTCTCTCAGAACAACTTTCACTGACTGAAAAAAAAATATATGTAAAATTCATAAACTGGCTTCGCTTGGCTTTCCACTGACGCTAACTAGTTTTGAAAGGCTCCCAGACGTACGTGTGACTTAGCCAGCGTTCGGTTCGGTTCATTCGTTTGCAGAAAATGCTTCATATGCCGAAGTATATATGATTTCTTGCTAAATTTAAATTCTTAAGGTGAAAATTCATAAGGTTCATAAGGAGGTTCCACTGTACTAGCTAGAACTAGCTTTGAGGAGGAATAAAGCTACACGTTTTACATTTTATTGAATTATTATTCTAACTAAAATAAGGCTAAAGTACAACATGTGAGTACTTTTATTATTCTTTATTATTAGGTACAATACGATTCAGAGTTCAGTTCAGCTTTATACATCAAATTAAAAAACGTGTTTAAAAAGAAAATAACGAAACAACTTAAATAAATAAATATATATGAAATTCTGAAATTATTTGTTTATATCTCTCTCAAACTGGCGGCACATCAGACCATGAAATCGGATTGAAAGATTTAAACTAAGAATAAATCCAGAGTAAAAAACAAAAAACACTGAATGACTTTCATTATTTATTTATTTATTTATGATTTGTATTTCTAGTTAAAATGTAACAGAACACTTGTATTTATTCAAAGAACAAAACATTATAGACAATAGGATAATTTTTAAAGAAGTATGTGTTTCTGTTTAGGAAGGAATTCTGAAAAATTTGGAACAACTAATAAATATGACTGGAAAAGAAATTCTGCTTTTTCGTGTCTAAAAACTTGCTGTGGAATTTCATCTGAATCTAAAACTAAACCCAAAATGACTAAAACATGAGGTGTATTTTTAAACTAAACCTAAATTTTTATGTTAAAATTAATACTGTAAAGAATGACTTTTATATTCTAATAGACTGAACAAAAATTAAAATTAATTTTACTTTAATTTCAATTTTATGTACATTGTTTTGTTTCTTTTCGCGTTTTTTTTACTCAGTTCACTACTGACATTTAACAACAAACATTTAATTTTTTACTTTTTAATTTAATTTAATTATTTTTATTTGTTGCTAAATTGTTACTTCATCAATTATAAAAAGGTACATTATTAAACACTTCAGTTTTCACTTCTCTGTCCAGGCCATAAAGCGTCCTTTTGTGAGCTTCCTGACCAATCAGAGGCGTTCGTCCTGAGTGTTTTGGTCATTTCCAGGCTGATCATTAATCCCGCCTCACGCTAATCTCGCTCGCTCGCTGTTCAAGATATTAGCTGCAGTTCATATTGCACAATGTGTTTTTCTATATTCTTTCCACTCTGAGCGAGAGACCGGGTCGAGCGGTCAAATGATCACACGTGATCATGTGACCACCCGATGATCACGTGACCTCCAGGGTTTAGAGTTTAAACATTAAAGTGAAGGAGACGGATGGCTGGATGAAGTCACTCTGTGTTTCAACATCAGTGTACAGTCTGTACAGAGACCAGCAGAAATCAATAGAACTGAGCAGAGGTCAGGATCCAGCTGAGAAAAATATAGGACAATAAAAATCAACACTGACTCACCATGACTCTGACTCACCATGACACTGACTCACTATGACTCTGACTCACCATGACACTGACTCACCATGACTCTGATTCAACATGACACTGACTCACCATGACACTGACTCACCATGACACTGACTCACCATGACTCTGACTCACCATGACACTGACTCACTATGACTCTGACTCACCATGACACTGACTCACCATGACTCTGACTCACCATGACACTGACTCACCATGACTCTGAGTCACCATGACTCTGACTCACCATGACACTGACTCACCATGACACTGGCTCACCATGACTCTGTCTCACCATGACACTGACTCACCATGACTCTGACTCGCCATAACTCTGACTCGCCATGACTCTGACTTGCTACGACGCTGACTCACCATGACTCTGACTCACCATGATACAGACTCACCATGCTACTGACTCACCAATGAAATGAAAAATGAAACAATGAAACAGCCTTTATTTGTCACATATACATTACAGCACAGTGAAATTCTTTCTTCGCATATCCCATCCTTGGAGGTTGGGGTCAGAGCGCAGGGTCAGCCATGATACGGCGCCCCTGGAGCAGAGAGGGTTAAGGGCCTTGCTCAAGGGCCCAACAGTGAGCGTGTTTGTGATCGTGAACGTGGTTGTGATCATGAGCGTGTTTTTGATCGTGAGCGTGTTTTGGATTGTGAGCGTGTTTGTGATCGTGAACGTGGTTGTGATCATGAGCGTGTTTTTGATCGTGAGCGTGTTTGTGATCGTGAGCGTGTTTGTGATCGTGAGCGTGTTTGTGATCGTGTTTTGGATTGTGAGCGTGTTTGTGATTGTGAGCGTGTTTTGGATCGTGAGCGTGTTTGTGATCGTGAGCGTGTTTTGGATTGTGAGTGTGTTTGTGAGCGTGAGCATGTTTTGGATTGTGAGCGTGTTTGTGATCGTGAGCGTGTTTGTGATTGTGAGTGTGTTTTGGATTGTGAGTGTGTTTGTGAGCGTGAGCGTGTTTGTGATCGTGAGCGTGTTTTGGATTGTGAGTGTGTTTGTGAGCGTGAGCGTGTTTGTGATCGTGAGCGTGTTTTGGATTGTGAGTGTGTTTGTGAGCGTGAGCATGTTTTGGATTGTGAGCGTGTTTTTGATCGTGAGCGTGTTTGTGATCGTGAGCGTGTTTTTGATCGTGAGCGTGTTTGTGATCGTGAGCGTGTTTTTGATCGTGAGCGTGTTTTTGATCGTGAGCGTGTTTGTGATCGTGAGCGTGTTTGTGATCGTGAGCGTGTTTGTGATCGTGTTTTGGATCGTGATCGTGTTTGTGATCGTGAGCGTGTTTGTGATCGTGAGCGTGTTTGTGATCGTGAGCGTGTTTGTGATCGTGTTTTGGATCGTGATCGTGTTTTGGATCGTGTTTTGGATTGTGAGCGTGTTTGTGATCGTGAGCGTGTTTGTGATCGTGAGCGTGTTTGTGATCGTGTTTTGGATTGTGAGCGTGTTTGTGATCGTGAGCGTGTTTGTGATCGTGATCGTGTTTGTGATCGTGAGCGTGTTTGTGATCGTGTTTTGGATTGTGAGCGTGTTTGTGATTGTGAGCGTGTTTTGGATCGTGAGCGTGTTTGTGATCGTGAGCGTGTTTTGGATTGTGAGTGTGTTTGTGAGCGTGAGCATGTTTTGGATTGTGAGCGTGTTTGTGATCGTGAGCGTGTTTTGGATTGTGAGCGTGTTTTGGATTGTGAGTGTGTTTGTGAGCGTGAGCATGTTTTGGATTGTGAGTGTGTTTGTGATCGTGAGCGTGTTTGTGATCGTGAGCGTGTTTTGGATTGTGAGTGTGTTTGTGAGCGTGAGCATGTTTGTGATTGTGAGCGTGTTTTGGATCGTGAGCGTGTTTGTGATCGTGAGCGTGTTTTTGATCGTGAGCGTGTTTTTGATCGTGAGCGTGTTTGTGATCGTGAGCGTGTTTGTGATCGTGAGCGTGTTTGTGATCGTGTTTTGGATCGTGATCGTGTTTTGGATCGTGTTTTGGATTGTGAGCGTGTTTGTGATCGCGAGCGTGTTTGTGAGCGTGAGCGTGTTTGTGATCGTGTTTTGGATTTTGAGCGTGTTTGTGATCGTGAGCGTGTTTGTGATCGTGATCGTGTTTGTGATCGTGAGCGTGTTTGTGATCGTGTTTTGGCTCGTGAGCGTGTTTGTGATTGTGAGCGTGTTTTGGATCGTGAGCGTGTTTGTGATCGTGAGCGTGTTTTGGATTGTGAGTGTGTTTGTGAGCGTGAGCATGTTTTGGATTGTGAGCGTGTTTGTGATCGTGAGCGTGTTTGTGATCGTGAGTGTGTTTTGGATTGTGAGCGTGTTTGTGATCGTGAGCGTGTTTTGGATTGTGAGCGTGTTTTGGATTGTGAGCGTGTTTGTGATCGTGAGTGTGTTTTGGATTGTGAGCGTGTTTGTGATCATGAGCGTGTTTTTGATCGTGAGCGTGTTTGTGATCGTGAGTGTGTTTTGGATTGTGAGCGTGTTTGTGATCGTGAGCGTGTTTTGGATTGTGAGCGTGTTTTGGATTGTGAGCGTGTTTGTGATCGTGAGTGTGTTTTGGATTGTGAGCGTGTTTGTGATCGTGAGCGTGTTTTGGATTGTGAGCGTGTTTTGGATTGTGAGTGTGTTTGTGATCGTGAGCGTGTTTGTGATCGTGAGCGTGTTTTGGATTGTGAGTGTGTTTGTGATCGTGAGCGTGTTTGTGATCGTGAGCGTGTTTTGGATCGTGAGCGTGTTTGTGATCGTGAGCGTGTTTGTGATCGTGAGCGTGTTTTTGATCGTGAGCGTGTTTTTGATCGTGAGCGTGTTTGTGATCGTGAGCGTGTTTGTGATCATGAGCGTGTTTTGGATCGTGAGCGTGTTTGTGATCGTGAGCATGTTTTGGATCGTGAGCATGTTTGTGATCGTGTTTGTGATCGTGTTTGTGATCGTGAGCGTGTTTGTGATCGTGAGCGTGTTTGTGATCGTGAGTGTGTTTGTGATTGTGAGCGTGTTTGTGATCGTGAGTGTGTTTTGGATTGTGAGCGTGTTTGTGAGCGTGTTTGTGATCATGAGCGTGTTTTGGATCGTGAGCGTGTTTTGGATTGTGAGCATGTTTTGGATCGTGAGCATGTTTGTGATCGTGTTTGTGATCGTGAGCGTGTTTGTGATCGTGAGCGTGTTTTGGATCGTTAGCGTGTTTGTGATCGTGAGTGTGTTTTGGATCGTGTTTGTGATCATGATCGTGTTTGTGATCGTGTTTGTGATTGTGAGCCTGTTTTGGATCGTGAGCGTGTTTGTGATCGTGAGTGTGTTTTTGATCGTGAGCATGTTTTTGATCGCGAGCGTGTTTGTGATCGTGAGCGTGTTTTGGATTGTGAGTGTGTTTGTGATCGTGAGCGTGTTTTGGATTGTGAGTGTGTTTGTGATCATGAGCGTGTTTTGGATTGTGAGTGTGTTTGTGATCGTGAGCATGTTTGTGATCGTGAGCGTGTTTTGGATTGTGAGCGTGTTTGTGAGCGTGTTTGTGATCGTGAGCATGTTTTGGATCGTGAGCATGTTTGTGATCGTGTTTGTGATCGTGAGCATGTTTTGGATCGTGATCATGTTTGTGATCGTGAGCGTGTTTTGGATTGTGAGTGTGTTTGTGATCGTGAGCGTGTTTGTGATCGTGAGTGTGTTTTGGATTGTGAGCGTGTTTGTGATCGTGAGCGTGTTTGTGATCATGAGCGTGTTTTGGATCGTGAGCGTGTTTGTGATTGTGAGCATGTTTTGGATCGTGAGCATGTTTGTGATCGTGAGCGTGTTTTGGATTGTGATCGTGTTTGTGATCGTGAGCGTGTTTTGGATCGTGAGCGTGTTTTGGATCGTGAGCGTGTTTGTGATCGTGAGCGTGTTTGTGATTGTGTTTAGGATCGTGAGCATGTTTTGGATCGTGTTTGTGATCATGATCGTGTTTGTGATTGTGTTTTGGATTGTGAGCGTGTTTGTGATCGTGAGTGTGTTTTGGATTGTGAGCGTGTTTGTGATCGTGAGTGTGTTTTGGATCATGAGCGTGTTTTGGATTGTGAGCGTGTTTGTGATCATGTTTTGGATCATGAGCGTGTTTGTGATCGTGAGCATGTTTTGGATCATGAGCGTGTTTGTGATCGTGAGTGTGTTTTGGATTGTGAGCGTGTTTGTGATCGTGTTTGTGATCGTGAGCGTGTTTTGGATTGTGAGCGTGTTTTGGATTGTGAGTGTGTTTGTGATCGTGAGCGTGTTTGTGATCGTGAGTGTGTTTTGGATTGTGAGCGTGTTTTGGATTGTGAGTGTGTTTGTGATCGTGATCGTGTTTGTGATCGTGAGCGTGTTTTGGATTGTGAGTGTGTTTTGGATTGTGAGCGTGTTTTGGATTGTGAGCGTGTTTTGGATTGTGAGCGTGTTTTGGATTGTGAGTGTGTTTGTGATCGTGAGTGTGTTTGTGATCGTGAGCGTGTTTGTGATCGTGAGTGTGTTTTGGATTGTGAGCGTGTTTGTGATCGTGAGCGTGTTTGTGATCGTGAGCGTGTTTTGGATCGTGAGCGTGTTTGTGATCGTGAGCATGTTTTGGATCGTGAGCATGTTTGTGATCGTGTTTGTGATCGTGAGCGTGTTTGTGATTGTGAGCGTGTTTTGGATCGTGAGCGTGTTTGTGAGCGTGTTTGTGATCGTGAGCGTGTTTTGGATTGTGATCGTTTGTGATCGTGAGCGTGTTTGTGATCGTGAGCGTGTTTTGGATCGTGAGCGTGTTTGTGAGCATGTTTTGGATCATGTTTGTGATCATGATCGTGTTTGTGATCATGATCGTTTGTGATCGTGAGCGTGTTTGTGATCGTGAGCGTGTTTTGGATCGTGAGCGTGTTTGTGAGCATGTTTTGGATCGTGTTTGTGATCATGATCGTGTTTGTGATTGTGAGCGTGTTTTGGATTGTGATCGTGTTTTGGATCGTGAGCGTGTTTTGGATTGTGATTGTGTTTGTGATCGTGATTGTGATCGTGTTTTGGATCGTGAGCGTGTTTTGGATTGTGATTGTGTTTGTGATTGTGTTTGTGATCATGTTTTGGATTGTGAGCGTGTTTTGGATTGTGATTGTGTTTGTGATCGTGTTTGTGATCGTGTTTTGGATCATGAGCATGTTTTGGATCGTGAGCGTGTTTTGGATTGTGAGCGTGTTTTGGATTGTGAGCGTGTTTTGGATTGTGAGCGTGTTTTGGATTGTGAGCGTGTTTGTGATCGTGAGCGTGTTTTGGATTGTGAGCGTGTTTTGGATTGTGAGCGTGTTTGTGATCGTGTTTTGGATCGTGACCATGTTTTGGATTGTGAGGGTGTTTGTGATCGTGTTTTGGATCGTGAGCATGTTTTGGATTGTGAGGGTGTTTGTGATCATGTTTTGGATTGTGAGCGTGTTTTGGATCGTGAGCGTGTTTGTGATCGTGAGCATGTTTGTGATCGTGAGCGTGTTTGTGATCGTGAGCATGTTTGTGATCGTGAGCGTGTTTGTAATCGTGAGCGTGTTTGTGATCGTGAGTGTGTTTGTGATCGTGAGTGTGTTTGTGATCGTGTTTTGGATCGTGAGCGTGTTTTGGATCGTGAGCGTGTTTTGGATTGTGAGCATGTTTGTGATCGTGAGCATGTTTTGGATTGTGATTGTGTTTGTGATCGTGTTTTGGATCGTGAGTGTGTTTGTGATCATGTTTTGGATTGTGATTGTGTTTGTGATCGTGTTTTGGATCGTGAGCGTGTTTTGGATTGTGATTGTGTTTGTGATCGTGTTTTGGATCGTGAGCGTGTTTTGGATTGTGATTGTGTTTGTGATCGTGTTTTGGATCGTGAGCGTGTTTTGGATTGTGAGCGTGTTTTGGATTGTGAGCGTGTTTGTGATCGTGTTTTGGATCGTGAGCGTGTTTTGGATTGTGAGCGTGTTTTGGATTGTGAGCGTGTTTTGGATCGTGTTTTGGATCGTGAGCGTGTTTTGGATTGTGAGCGTGTTTTGGATTGTGAGTATGTTTGTGATTGTGTTTTGGATTGTGAGCGTGTTTTGGATTGTGATTGTGTTTGTGATCGTGTTTTGGATTGTGAGCGTGTTTGTGATTGTGTTTGTGATCATGTTTTGGATTGTGATCGTGTTTTGGATCGTGAGCGTGTTTTGGATTGTGAGCGTGTTTTGGATTGTGATTGTGTTTGTGATTGTGTTTTGGATCGTGAGTGTGTTTGTGATTGTGTTTGTGATCATGTTTTGGATTGTGATCGTGTTTTGGATCGTGAGCGTGTTTTGGATTGTGAGTGTGTTTGTGATCGTGAGCATGTTTTGGATTGTGATTGTGTTTGTGATCGTGTTTTGGATCGTGAGCGTGTTTTGGATTGTGATTGTGTTTGTGATCGTGTTTGTGATCGTGTTTTGGATCGTGAGCGTGTTTTGGATTGTGAGTGTGTTTGTGGTCGTGAGCATGTTTTGGATTGTGAGCGTGTTTGTGGTCGTGAGCATGTTTTGGATCGTGAGCGTGTTTTGGATTGTGAGCGTGTTTGTGGTCGTGAGCATGTTTTGGATTGTGAGCGTGTTTGTGGTCGTGAGCATGTTTTGGATCGTGAGCGTGTTTTGGATTGTGAGCGTGTTTGTGATTGTGTTTGTGATCGTGTTTTGGATCGTGAGCGTGTTTTGGATCGTGAGCGTGTTTTGGATTGTGAGCGTGTTTGTGATTGTGTTTGTGATCATGTTTTGGATTGTGATTGTGTTTGTGATCGTGTTTTGGATCGTGAGCGTGTTTTGGATTGTGAGCGTGTTTTGGATTGTGAGCGTGTTTTGGATTGTGAGCGTCTTTGTGATCGTGTTTTGGATTGTGAGCGTGTTTGTGATTGTGTTTGTGATCATGTTTTGGATTGTGAGCGTGTTTTGGATCGGGAGCGTGTTTTGGATTGTGAGCGTGTTTTGGATTGTGAGCGTGTTTTGGATTGTGAGCGTGTTTGTGATTGTGTTTTGGATCGGGAGCGTGTTTTGGATCGGGAGCGTGTTTTGGATTGTGAGCGTGTTTTGGATTGTAAGCGTGTTTGTGATTGTGTTTTGGATCGGGAGCGTGTTTTGGATCGGGAGCGTGTTTGTGGTTCACTGTTTGACTGTAATAGCGTGGTTTATTATTTAAGAGTTTCTCCAGCGGCTGTTGAAAGTGTGGGTCAATCATTCAGGAGAGCGTATAATCAAGGCAAATGACTTTTTCTCACTCACCGCACTACTGATGGGTGTGGGTGTGTGTCTGTGTGTGTGTGTGTGTGCATGTGTGTGTAGGTGTTTAGCGTTTTTAAAGCTTTTAAAAACAAAATTTATCTGAGTGTGTGTGTGTGTGTGTGTGTGTGTACACATCTAGCAGCACTTCTACAGGAACACCGTTACACTTAAGGCCGTGATTCCGGGAACACATGCCATCTGAGAAATCCACCTCATTCCCTCCACCCCACCCTCTGAAAACAGGAATGCCGTGACATCACTCTCTCCCCACGCCCCGGGAGTGTTTATTTAGGCGTTTGCACGTGGCCAGCCACAGAGTGTTCACAGAGCTGTTTTGTGACATGTTCCTGAGTTTTAGAGCGACGATTATGTAAAAGGTCTCGTGTTTTTTTTCCTTCACTTCACCTGATGTTTTTTCCCGGCGTACAGAGCGCTGTCACGGGGCTTCGCGTATCTGGGTTCAAGTGATTTACGGTTCTATTAAAGTAGTTTTAATTATTCAGCGCAGTGCAAAAGCCACGTCACTTATGATTTGTGGTTGTGTTTTGATTTTGGTTGATGCTGAAGGACGGAGAGATTTCCAGCTGCTCACTCCATTATATACAGTCGATTTCTCCTCCGGCTCCGCCCCCTCAGTCTGCTTCTGTAAACCCACACTCAACTCTCTCTCTCTCTCTCTCTCTAGTGATGGAGTCTACAGTTAGCACATCCACACAGGTGCCTGAGGAATATGACCGGAACGTTCCACGGATCTGCGGTGTGTGTGGAGACAAAGCTACTGGCTTCCACTTTAATGCCATGACCTGTGAAGGCTGCAAGGGCTTCTTCAGGTACACACACACACACACACATACACACACACATGCACATACACACACACACACACACACACACAAAAACACACACACACACACATATACACATATTTACTGGTAATGTAAGATACAGTTACACCCTGAAGGCAAGGTCTGTTTCCCTGCTTCAGGAATCAGATCTGTCTCTTATTAGGGAGAATTTAAACAAAAGTGAGCTTTGGAAGGAAGGTGGAACATGTTGAGGAACCTGTTCAGGAACCAAATAAACCACCTTCAGGAAATCAAGAACTTCAGCCGAAATTCCAGCACAGAAACCAGGAAATGTTTTAGTCCCTGTTCAGGAGTCAGTAGCTTATTGGGCAGAGCTTGCCTGAATGTTGATGTCACTGATTGGCCAGTTGCACTTCCTCTGTGTTAACACTATCAAGTGACAAACCTGAACAGTGTGAAAGTCACAATTTCAGCAACAAGCAACATGCACACCGAGGCTTCCTCAATTCTGTGCCAATTTAGGTATCAAGCTGTGAAACTAAATGATCGGTTCCTATAACGTATTTCCTTAACTAAGGAAAAACTTTACTTCCTTCCTGCAGTTACTTCCTGTTTTCTTTTTGAGCCAGAAGATTTTATCCCCTCATAGACAACTTCTCATTATCTCCGTTCTGATGAAACAGTGAATCTTTTGAGATGGTAGCAGAGATCGCTGGTATGTCCAGTAAGTGTTTCAAGCCAGTAAAGTTAGCTCGCTTTGCTAAAAGAATCCGAACTTGTTAAATGAAATTGTTGTGTATAACCCGTGTAGTTTTCTGTAAGCTGTACAGCACTGTAATGTTATTTATTATGAGCTCAACACTAAAACAAACATGTACAGCTTTCTTTTTTCTTTCTCTAAACACTCCTAAATAACTCTTTATTTCTCGTTTATTTGGTCAGAGATATCACGATCGTGCGAGTTCGGGCGTTCCCGACTGGTTCAACGTAAATGTAAATACTGTCACTCTGACACGGCCCCTGAGCCTACACATGCTGCCTACTGACTGAACAAACAAACAAACAAACAAATGTATAATTATAGAGAGATTAGAGAGAATGTGTAAAGGGTCAGAGCTTCATGTTGTAAGATTTGGGATAGAGAAATCTATAAATAAACCGATTTATGTAACAGTAATAACACATTCACCATGTCTAGCAGTGTAGAAGATACCTCAAAACACTCGTGTGTGTGTGTGTGTGTGTGTGTGTGCGTGTGTGTGTGTGTCAGACGCAGCATGAAGCGCAAGGCCAGCTTTACGTGCCCTTTCAGCGGGAGCTGCTCCATCACTAAAGATAACCGGCGTCACTGCCAGGCCTGCAGACTGAAGCGCTGTCTGGACATTGGCATGATGAAGGAGTGTGAGTGACCACACACCCGGCGCTTCACACCATCCACCGCCATGGTCTCTCGAACACGCTATGCTCGGCATGTGTGTCAGGTCCAGAACCAAGCAGGACGTGTTTACCCTCAGGCTGAGAGGGGGCGGGGCTTCAGGAATGAGGACAGATGTAGTGCAGAGCTGCTGTTAATAAATACTGCGGCCTCCATTTTTCCATAAGATGCATCCTGTTTTCTAACAGCTCGCTCTACAGGGTTAGTCATTTCAGGCGGTTAAAGTTTACCTGGATGAAATTAACCAGCAGTTAAAGGAAATCTGTTGATCTTTAGCATTCTGTCCTGGCAGATTGTAGCCTAAAGGTCATTACTGTAAATTTTGTGGATAAGAATGGTGAGTTTCTGGCCAAAAAAGCTATCTTAAATTATTATTAAATGATATTTTGTGGAAGACTGAGTCAGAGTGGGTGGGTGTGGCAGAGAATCAGCAGGGGTGAGTGGGTGTGGTCAGGGCATGTGGTCAGGGTTTCTGGGATTGGTTGGATGTGGTCAGGGTGTATGGGGTAGCAACTGGTTGTGGTAGGACATTAGGCTTTTCTAGGTGTAGTTAGGTGTGGTTTTTGCATTGAGCGTGGTTCATGGTGTGGTTAAGCATGTGGTGGGGCATGGTCAGGGTGTTGGGTGTGGTCACGGTGTGGTTGGGCATGGGTAACTTAAGTTAAGTAGCCAATTTTTGTCATATACAGTATCTCACACAAGTGAGTACACCCCTCACATTTTTGTAAATATTTTATTATATCTTTTCATGAGACAACACTGAAGAAATGCCCCTCTGCTCCAATGTACAGTAGTGAGTGTCCAGCCTGTATAACAGTGTAAATTTACTGTCCCCTCAAAATAACTCAACACACAGACATTAATGTCTAAACTGTTGGCAACAAAAGTGACTCCACCCCTAAGTGGAAATGTCCAAATTGGGCCCAATTAGCCATTTACCCTCCCCGGTGTCATGTGACTCGTTAGTGTTACAAGGTCTCAGGTGTGAATGGGGAGCAGGTGTGTTAAATTTGGTGTTATCGCTCTCACACTCTCTCATACTGGTCACTGGAAGTTCAACATGGCACCTCATGGCAAAGAACTCTCTGAGGATCTGAAAAAAAGAATTGTTGCTCTACATAAAGATGGCCTAGGCTATAAGAAGATTGCCAAGACCCTGAAACTGAGCTGCAGCACTGTGGGCAAGACCATACAGCGGTTTTACAGGACAGGTTCCACTCAGAACAGGCCTCACCATGGTCCACCAAAGAAGTTGAGTGCATGTGCTCAGTGTCTTATCCGGAGGTCGTCTTTGGGAAATAGATGTATGAGTGCTGCCAGCATTGCTGCAGAGGTTGAAGGGGTGGGGGGTCAGCCGGTCAGTGCTCAGACCATACACCACACACTGCATCAAATTGGTCTGCATGGCTGTCGTCCCAGAAGGAAGCCTCTACTAAAGAAGATGCACAAGAAAACCTGCATACAGTTTGCTGAAGATAAGCAGACTAAGGACATGGCCAGAACCATGTCCTGTGGTCCGATAAGACCAAGATAAACTTATTTGGTGGTGTTAAGCGTGTGTGGTGGCAACCAGGTGAGGAGTACAAAGACAAGTGTGTCTTGCCTACAGTCAAGCATGGTGGTGGGAGTGTCATGGTCTGGGCCTGCATGAGTGCAGCTGGCACTGGGGAGCTACAGTTCATTGAGGGAACCATGAATGCCAACATGTACTGTGACATACTGAAGCAGAGCATGATCCCCTCCCTTCTGAGACTGAGCCGCAGGTCAGTATTCCAACATGATAATGACCCCAAACACACTTCCAAGACCACCACTGCCTTGATGATGGACTGGCCAAGCATGTCTCCAGACCTAAATCCTATTGAGCATCTGTGGGGCATCCTAAAACGGAAGGTGGGGGAGCACAAGGTCTCTAACATCCACCAGCTCTGTGATGTCACATGGAGGAGTGGAAGAGGACTCCAGTGGCAACCTCTGAAGCTCTGGTGAACTCCATGCCCAAGAGGGTTAAGGCAGTGCTGGAAAATAATGGTGGCCACACAAAATATTGACACTTTAGGCCCAATTTGGACATTTCCACTTAGGGGTGTAGTCACTTTTGTTGCCAACAGTTTAGACATTAATGTCTGTGTGTTGAGTTATTTTGAGGGGACAGTAAATTTACACTGTTATACAGGCTGGACACTCACTACTGTACATTGGAGCAGAGGGTCATTTCTTCAGTGTTGTCACATGAAAAGTTATAATAAAATATTTACAAAAATGTGAGGGGTGTACTCACTTGTGTGAGATACTGTACATTAACACCACCCGTCATGGTGTGTTTGGGCGTGGTCAGGGTGTTGGCTGTAGTCATGGTATGGTTGGGTATGGTCAGAGTGTTGGGTCTGGTCATGGTGTGTTTGGGCATGGTCAGGGTGTAGGGTGTGGTGGTCAAAGTGTGGTTGGGCGTAGTCAGGGTATTGGCTGTGATCATGGTGTAGTTGGGCGTGGTCAAGGTTTTGGGTGTAGTCATGGTGTGGCTGGGCATGGTCATGATATGATTGGGTGTGGTCATGGTATGGTTGGGTATGGTTAGGGTGTGGCTGGGCATGGTCAGGGTGTTGGGTGTGGTCATGGTGTGGTTGGGTGTGGTCATGGTGTGGTTGGGTGTGGTCATGGTGTAGTTGGGCGAGGTCAGAGAGTTCACTGATGGTTTGTCTGTACTGTTTTTGAAGTTTTGTCTCCTGTCTACTTTTCTGTGTTCTAATCCGGCTTTTTACATGTGACAGTTATCCTGACCGATGAGGAGGTGCAGAGGAAGAAAGATCTGATCCAGAAGAGGAAGGATGATGAGGCGAAGAAGGAAGCGCAGAAGCCCCGCCTCTCTGAGGAGCAGAGTACGGTCATCTCCACACTGGTGGAGGCGCATCACAAAACCTACGACGACTCGTACTCCGATTTCTCCCGCTTCAGAGTAAATCCTCCATTCTCCTGCTGCTCTGTCTGATGTCTGCTACAGCTTCATCTGCTTCTTTCAGTCCTTCTGCTAAATGTGTGTGTGTGTGTGTGTGTGTGTGTTGCAGCCTCCAGTGAGAGAGGGTCCTGTTACACGCAGTGCCAGTCGAGCTGCGTCTCTACACTCACTGTCCGATGCGTCTTCCGATTCCTTTCGCCACTCGCCTGGTAACACACAAACACAAACACACTCATTCACACACAAACACACTCATTCACACACACACACACAAACACACTCATTCACACAAACACACACACACACCACACAAAAACACCATCTATTCTGTGTTTGTCTCTTTCAGTTGATTAGGTAAAGTACGTCTAATGTAGTGAGTGAGATTTACTCTAAAACAGTCCCCCCCCCCCCCACACACACACTGTTTGTTCCAATCAGTCCACAGCACTGATAAGTTGTTGTAGGAGAACTTCGTCTTAGAGTTTTAGTGTTAATATTGTTTTGTTGTTGTTGTTGTTGTTTTCCTATTAGGAAGTAGGAAGTTGAAGCTTTAACATTTAATCATTTTACATCTTGTAACATTCAGGCTACTGAACTCTCTCTCTCTCTCTCTCTCTCTGCAGAGTCAGGTGACGGTAAGCTCAATCTGAGCAGTATGCTGATGATGTATCAGGAACAGGGTTCTAGTCCTGACTCTAAGGAGGACGATGGTTCTCGCTTGTCCATGCTGCCTCACCTGGCCGATCTGGTCAGTTACAGCATCCAGAAGGTCATCGGATTTGCCAAGATGATCCCCGGATTCAGGTAGAGTGAGAGAGAGACTCCTCCACAAGCTCACACTTGACAGCTTCCTTCTTCCTTTTATTTTTTATTCAGAATTTTAGTCAAGAGATTTAGTCAATGCACCTCTAACTCAGGTGTCTCTGCTGATGTGTGTGTGTGTGTGTGTGTGTGTGTATGTGTGTGTGACAGAGAGTTAACAGCGGAGGATCAGATTGCTCTGCTGAAGTCCAGTGCCATCGAGGTGATCATGCTGAGGTCTAATCAGTCCTTCAGTCTGGAGGATATGAGCTGGTGCTGCGGGGGACCCGAGTTCAAGTACTGCGTCAGTGATGTCACTAAAGGTACACACACACACACACACTCTCTCTGTTTCTTATACGCACATACACACACACATATACACATATACTCACACTCTCTCTGTCTCTTACACACACACTCACACATACTCTCTGTCTCACACACACACACACACTCTCTCTCTCTCTCTCTCTCTCTCTCTCTCTCACACACACACACATACTCTCACTTGTAAATAATTTATATTTATATAAAAATATATATAAAATATATAAAAGTATATAACTAATTTTTTATGTTAAGGTAGAGGAAGCTGTTTTGTCATTTAATATTTTTATTCTTTATTTTTGTATTTTACTGGACTATATGTTTTATTTGCAATTATTTGTTTTTATTTTATTTCATATTATATTACATATTTTATATTATTTGTTTTTATTTATTTTATAATTTTTTTTTTACTTTATCTATACTCATCAGCATGTGTGTTATTTATTTTTGGTTTGTTTTTCATTTTTAGTATGAATACATTTTAGTAAGATCTATTTTTTTTTAAGTTTTTATTTTTTATTTTTTATTAAATTAATGTCCAAGTGCTGATTCTCTCAGCTGCAGTTTACTATATAAATGTGTTAAATTTCACCTGTGTGTGTGTGTGTGTGTGTGTGTAGCTGGACACACTCTGGAGCTGCTGGAGCCGCTGGTGAAGTTCCAGGTGGGGTTGAAGAAGCTGAATCTGCATGAGGAGGAACACGTGCTGCTGATGGCCATCTGTCTGCTGTCCCCCGGTGAGTCCGAGCCATTGCCCATCACTCACTACTGCAGAGTCTAATCTCATCTAATCTAGTCTAATCTAAACTAGTCTTGTCTAATCTAATACAATCTAATCTAGTCTCGTCCAATCTAAACTAGTCTCATATAGTCTAATCTAATCTTGTCTAGTCTAATCTAGTCTAGTCTAATACAATCACGTGTTTGTGTGTATGCATGTGCATTTGTGTGTGTATGTGTGCGTGTTTGTGTGTATATGCTTGTGTGTGTGTGTGTGTGTGTGCTTGCATGTGCATTGGTGCGCGCGTGTGTGTAGACGGGTGTGTGCGCGCGTGTGTGTGTTCACATTTTATCTTTTTTTTTTTTGTATTTTCAGAAATTGGTGTCTCTTACCGTCTCTATTTGCATTACCATGACAACGATTGTTTTGTTATTATTTGTGCATTAAGAGTCAGAGACTGAGCTGTGTGTGTGTTTATTGGTGTGTACATGTGTGTGTGTGGGTTGCAGACCGTCCCGGTGTGCAGGATCACGAGCGTGTGGAGGTTCTACAGGAACGTGTCTCCGAGGTCCTCCAGGCGTACATCCGAGTGCACCACCGCGGACGTCTGCATTACGCTAAGATGATCCAGAAGCTGGCGGAGTTGCGCAGCCTGAGTGAGGAACACTCGAAGCAGTACCGCACGCTGTCCTTCCAGCCTGAGCACAGCATGCAGCTCACACCACTCGTCCTCGAGGTGTTCGGAGGACAGGTCACCTAGAGGTCAGAGAGAGCGTGTCGGGCGTGGACGCATGGACAATCACCATGAGACACGCACACACAGAGCCTGGGAGTGACGTGTGTGTGTGTGTGTGTGTGTGTGTGTGTGTGGGTGGGTTCATTCCTTCATGGGTTCTAGATCAGAAGGGTGTCTTTAGCACCATGACAATGTGTAAAGCATTTATTCCAGAAACATTAACCTACAGTATTACACTACATGTGTAGCTCTGTGTGTGTGTGTGTGTGTGTGTGTGTGTGTTATAGCTCTGCTTAGTCCACTACTACTGTCTCTTTTCACCTCCTACCTTTAAAATGTACACGGTCCACAGTCCAGCCACTCGACCAATCACAACACAGCACTTCACCCTCAGGCCCCTCCCCCAACAAGCTCTGATTGGTTGCTGGGAAAAAAATGCACAGAATCAGGTTTGTGCATTATTGTTATTCTTATTATTTATTTAAACAACACATCGGTCTTATTGAAAAACATGTCCAATCTATGTTTTTAAAAAAATTGCTAAATTTTTACTTGGCTAAAATATTTAGAATTTAGATGCATCTGAATATTAATGAGTCGTTTGGGAAGACTGCGTTCAACAACGAGTCGCTAACGGATTCACGTTCACTGTGTGCTTGCTACGTAGCGTATAATAATGAGCAGATATACATCACGTGCAACATCGTACAGACACAAAAAAATGTTAAATATGCTGATTACATGACCATAAAGACAGAGCTTCTACACCAAACAACACACGAGTCATTTAGTCAGATTTAGTCCTTCAGATATCTACATATTATGATAGTTTGTGTTTTTTTTATGATGAATATTAATATTTACAACTATTTTTAACAGGAAGACACTTCTGATGCCTAAAGAATCGATTTCAGCTCTCACTTTGCCTCGGTGAATCAAATGCAATAGAATCAGGATGAAAGAAGACAAAAGATATGTCTTCCGGTTTCCTTTATATATATATTTTTTTCACCTCGCAGTACTTAGACTAGCGAGTGTAGTACCGTCTCTAAGGCTACTACGTTACTGTATTCAGCGCTTCTCCTGTATCAAGCAACGCATGAGTCATTTAGTCAAATTTTGTAAATGACTCTGAGTCATTTAGTCAGATTGACTTTCAAATGTCTGCGTAATAGAAGCATTTATTGTTTTATATTTTAAATTAAAAAATACATATACGTAAGCCATAGTATGAAAACATAATGCAAACAAGGCATAATCAGGATGCTTGAGGAATCAATTTCAAATAACATGAATCAACTCTGAGTAAATGACTCAGAGTTGTTTCATCATATTTCTAGATCATATAAATTTTCTTTCTTTTTCATTATCAAGATGGCTGAGGAATTGCTTTCTAATCATGTTATAACTCAGAATCAAACCTCACTAAATGACTCAGAGTCATTCATCCAGATTTAGCTTCAGATATTACAAATATTATGAGTTTTATTTTCTATGATGTTTTTTTTTACATGATATTGTTTTTCCTAAAGCAGAAAGCCATAGTTGAAAAATACACAATCTATCATTGAGATGCCTAAAGAATGGATTTTTGGTCACTCACTGACTCACTGAATCAAATCAGCAATCAGGTGTCTAGAAAATTTCCATCCCTTATTGAAAAGAAAGCAGAAGATGCCTTTCGGATTTCTTCCTTCTTGTAGAAAGCAAGTGATGTGATGCGGTCTGTGAACTAACTGCTCAGTGCTGAGCGTAAGAGCGTGTATATACGACTATATATCCTTTAACGCTGTATTCTTAGAGCCTACACGTATAATCTTTACCTCTGACCCGGGATGTGTATATAGAACCGAGTTCCTCTTTAAGCCGAATTTAAGGTCTGGTCATCATGGGACCTCTCAGAGGGTTTAAGGTCTAACTGTAGTTTCTTTCTCATGCTGTTGTAGCTAACAGTGATGTGTTAAGCTTTTGGAAGGATGATGTACCGTCATGCTTCATGGCGCATGCTACGTTTCCCTGATCGCTGTGGTTAATTTGCTCGTTAGTGCTGTAGAATCTCTGGACAGACGCAGAGAACATCGCCATGAGGCCACTCCGGAGAGTTCTGCTCAATCTCTCACCACGTGATCTGACGTGTGTGTGTGTGTGTGATTATGATACGTGACAATTTAGAGTCATTTATCTCACATAGAATGGAAGTCTAAGGGCAGATGTTTGGAAAAAAGTTTTTCTACCCTTATTATTATTATATTTTATTTAGTTGTCAATACTATAAACAACTTTTGCTAAAAAAAAATCAAAAACAAACACATTAAAACAGTAAATGAAATTTGGTTGTATAGATTTTTTTGTAAACTTTTGCTCATAAACAAACCTGACAAATAATCTATAAACTGTCATCCCCCCCCATTAAATGTTGCCATGGCAACGATTTATATCAAACCTGTCAAAAAATCATATGTTAGCTAGCTGAATGTTACCATGGGAACTGCCTCTGATGATCACATAGCCATATATGAACTGCCTAACCGTAGCCATGGCAACGCTTCCTAATAATCTACACTCACATTACCATGGGAAAAGCTTTTGACGATGGTCAAATTTCATTTGTTCTTTATAAATCTGTGCTAAAGTTATGAGGATGTCTGGTTTGATTTGAAAACCTAGCTAACTAACTCAACGGTCGCTGCCAGCTATCACACAGCCTTGTCTGATCACCTAGCATTAGATGTCACCATGGTAACAGCCTTTGACAGTGTATGAAACAATCCGATTGCATTACAGCGACTGAATGTAACCCTGGAAACGGCTTGCTGTAACCTGCAGAGCTGTCAGGTCTGTTATTAGCTAGCGCAATGTCAACATTTTATTTATTTTTTTTGCTAAACCCAGTGTTATCCAGCTATATGTAACTATGGAAACATCGTTTATTCATCCAGGACCTACTGATTTAAAAATATTTAATGAAAAATATACCATACTGCATTCACAGGCTAAATGTAAACACAGGAGCAACTTTTGCTAATTCATGAAATATTCACATTTCCGCCAAAACCACAGAAGCTAACGGTGGCATTGTGCCAGATTCCAGTACACCAGTGTTTAAGCGTATCCATGGAAACAAGCTGTGGTGATTTGACGAGCTTGTCAGGTCATGTCGTATTAGCTAGCTGAATGTAACCGTGAGAAGAACCGCTTATGCTAGCTAAACAAACCCACATTGTGTTAGCTAGATAAATGTAACCATGGCAACGCTTCGGGCTAACTTAAGGTGAATGTATTACTTTATATAGCATCTGCCCCTTGACTTTATTATAAAGGAGTTCCATGTGAACGTTTGTTTGTAAAACGACTTTGAAATACACACACACACACACACACACACACACACACACACGTGTGGTGGCGTGAGATTAGATTTGCTGAGTTAAACGCCGGAGTTTCCCTTTAACAGGCTTTAATGGATTTGCTGCTGCTCTCAATGTTAAATGAAGCTACATAACGTTTATTTTCAATGTTTTACGTCTCGTATCGTCAGTGTTCCTAATCCTCTGTTTCTACTTTCTGTCCTGTTTGGTTCCAGAATGTTCCGAGTTAACATGTATACTCGTTTTTGTTTTTGTTTTGTTTTTTTAAAGAGAGATGGAGGTAGCGAGGATTCTTCATAGCCGGCACTTGTGTGTTTATGGATTGTGGATGATTCCTTGTGGTTCCGTGTATGTGTGTGTGTAAGAGGGAATGAGGGCGTGGTCAGTGGTCAGGTCACCGTGGTGACGGCAGGCTGAAGCTGAAGCTGCTCGGTTGTCTAGGCTCAGGGTCGATGGCAGAATGTTTCATCGCTTTTTTATTAGGAAAATATTAAGATAGCTCAGCGCATAAGGAAAACAAAAACTACCTGGAGACTGTGTGTGTGTGTGTGTGTGTGTAGCAGGACTGTTAAGCACTTATCTATTCACTATGTATATTGATATATCTGTCTGGGCGTGGCAGACTCAGTTTAGCCTCTGTGTGTGTGTGTGTGTGTGTGTGTGTGTGTGTGTGTGAAAGATAAAGAGCGATACTTTTAAACCCAGTCCAGAGTTATTTGCAAAATATTATTTAGTCCAGGCACTTAAAAAAATCTAACCGTCAAATTTTGATCCATGAATGTTGGTTTAAATTAATACATTTTTTTATTTTTATTTTATTTTTTTATTTATTCTCCTCATATGTTCACATTTTAGTCACACATTTAATCGTAGGGCTGCACAGATCCTTTTATTACAGGCGTTTTCCTCGAACCGTAGCCTGGATATAAAGATGGCGGACGGTGAGAGAGGCGTTATCTCCCCTCCTTCAGCCTCTGGTGCATTAATGCTGCATTCATTTGCTCCTTGATTGTTGGTGATGTATAAAGTTTTTTTGCGTCTAGAAAGTAGGAGCTGGTTTCTGTTTCGGTATGAATATCTTTATGATGGTCTAATCTCTAAGTCTAATCAGATCTGTAGCCTCATCAGCAACGATTTAAGGATGTTCTTTAAAAAATGAACAAATATCGGATTTTACACACTGAAACTTTCTTTTTGGGGGGGGGTCCAAGTAAAACTCTGATCTTAAATTTCTTAAAGTCCTAAAGTCGGAAACTTGTCTTTCCGGTAAATCTTGATTCTTGAGCACAGCATTATTCACGTGTTCCTCCTTTACCTTTAAACAGATTGACCAATCACAGCGCACGATTCAGACACCGAGCACTCTCATTGGTCCAGACAGACACACTGTCTGAGCGTTGGATCTGATTATGGTGTGTGATAAACACTCAGAAACAGGAGAAGGGAACGTTACGGAATGATGTTTGATCTGGGAATCTGTACGTAGGAATTATTTATATGGAATTGTATCGAAGTTTGTTTTTAAGGCTTTAAAAATGGACCATTAAAAGGACCTGGTGTGTGAAACACTTTTTAACACGGAGTCTGGATGTGAAGCGCCACAGGGTCACCTGACCCGAGCCTCAGATTCGGCCAATCGGCGGTCTGGAAAAGGGTTTAGATTCCACACAGCGTCTACCTTTATAGTTCTTAAACATTTCCAAGTGAATTGAAGGCAGCGTTCGACTCTCGTGTTGTTTAAAAGAAATGAAACAGTGATGTAAAGAACCAAACGTGTTGGAAGCGTGTGCTGAGCGTGATACAATTCTGGTTAAATTGGAAGAATAATTCTTGACGGTTAATCAGCATGAAGCCAAATAAACGTCATGATCACTTCAGCCCTTTACTGTGCAGCCCAGGCCTCAGATACTGCTAGACTGGAAGGTGTGTGTGTGTGTGTGTGTGTGTTGATATGCAGTCATGTGTGTATTTAGAGGACTAGTTCAGGAGTAATCAGCCCTTTTCACCCATTAAAGGAAAAAGTCCAAGTTTTTTTTGTTTGTTTGTTTTTAATCCTGATCTCTTCATATAATCCACACACTTCTTCCAGAAATCTAATCTACATACAGACTTTCATCATCTACAAACCCTTCCAGTCCTGCTGTGCCAACTGGCTACATCTGAACAAACACTTCTTCATCGTAGGTCGTGCCGTGTTTGCTAGCTGTTACCATAGAAACGGACAGTAGCGTGAGAGAGATTTACAATTTAAAATAATTCTGTGAGAAAAAAACACCGGAAATTTGTTTAGACCTGTTCCACAGAGGGCAGAAATTTATTTTAATTTTTCAAGATTAAAGTGTGTGTGGTCTTAGATCTTTAACTTTCACACACTGGAGTCGTGTAGTGAGAAGTAGTTCCGGTTACATATTTCTCATATCCTTACGCCACAGGGAAAGTAGAGCGTGTAGAATCTCTCTCTCTTTATGTTTTTCTCTGTCTCTCTGTCTCTGTCTGTCTCTCTCTGTCTCTCTCACACACACTACAGCTGAGAGAGATCAGGATTAAAAAACAAACAAACAAGAAAAACCAACTTCTGGACCATTCCTTTAACTGGTGTTTTTCTTTTCTCTCACGTCGTCGTGGTCATCTGAGAGCTGCTCGTTTCTCTGTGTGTAGTTTTATGTTTTTCACTTGAACTGGAAACCTCTGTCTCACCTTCAGCAGGAATTCTCTCAAATCTCTTTACGGTGAATGTTCAGTCTTTTATTATTTTTTTACATACAACAACAACAACGCTACACCAGCATCTACTCCTAAATAAACACCAGGCTAGAACGGAAAGTGGATGATGATGATGATGATGATGATGATGGAAATGAGGATGATTTTTTTAAATCGATGTTGGTCTCTATTTTTCTTATTTTTATTTTTGAGTCCAAAGTGTAACCATGACAAACTACCTCACTCAGCTACAGACGCATGTGATTTTATTTTTTTTGTATTTTTTTATGATTGGTGTTTGTATTTATTGCCGTCTCGTGACTCACACACGGGCGACTCGAGTACCTCAGACTTTAATGTGTTTCCCACAGCGCAGCAGACTCGCCTTAACACAACATTACAGCTTATTATTATTATTATTATTATTATTATTATTATTATATTTCTTCTAGTCATTTTTTTTCTGTTTTATAATCTGAAGCTCTCTCTCACACATCACACACAGAACCACAGACATCTGGGTCAAAGACGGTATAATGAAAATATTCCCACTTTATTCCGAGTCTCATAAAGATGTTTTTTTTAGGAAAAAAAGAGAAAATCTTTAAAAGCTTTAAACGTAACAGCCCATGTTCTTATTCTAATAATAAACATTATGGACATATGATCATGATAAATAAAAGAAATTTATTATTATTATTAATAATAATAATTAACATCAGAATCTTGGAACACAAATACAAATGCATTATCTACTTATTTATTTATTATTTATGATAAAATTATTATCATAATAATAATAATATTAAATTCTTAAAAATATTAAATTCACTTTTAAATAAGTAAATAAATAAATAAAAAGCAAAAAAAAAAAAATCTTTGGTGTTAATAAGGAAAATATTACATTTTAAACCAACAAAATAAAAAAATGAAAAACAAATCTTCTACTTTTTTTTTCTTAATTATTGACATTGAACAAAATAAAGCAATTAAAAAAATAAAATTTACAATAAAAATACAAATTTATATTTGCGTCTGATTTTTTTATTAAATTTTCTTTTTCACTTTGATGTTTATTGCTCTTTATTTATTAGAATAATAAAAAATATATATAAAAAAATAAAAATTTAAAATACAATAAAAGTACAAATTTGAATGATGGATTTTGAAAAATATACACATATATATATATTTTATTTTTATTTCGTCTTTGACCCACACATTCACACACGCACGCACACACACACTCAGAGAGAAAGCTGTAGTGGGCGTGGTCACTCCTGTGACTGACAGTGTTCAGTAGCTGCTGGGATTGGTTGGCCCCTCCTCAGGCCCCGCCCCCTCTCGATTCTGACTGTAAGTTGGATTTTTTTGCTGCTTTACAGAAACATTTACAGTAAAAAACACACATGAACGTGATCACCTCACGAGTCGCACTCATTTCCCCTTTTAGCTGCGATTCTGCCGCCGATCTTTCACTGAGAAACTCGCTATCAAAATCAACACAAACACCTCAATCTGTCCTGTCTGTACACTTCTACTGGACACACACTCACACTCACACACACACTCACTCACACACACACACTCACACACACACACTCACATACACACACACACACACACACACACACACTCACTCACACACACAGCTGCTAACGTGTTAGTGCCTCAGATCAGATGAGGTCGAAGCGGCAGTTTCACTCTTAAAAGGGGAAAACAGACTCACTCTGTGTTTTCTGATGGATTTTTATTTTTATTTTGACCCTCACGGGACTCCGTAGGGAAGCTGTCTATGTTCCCAGGTTCAACAGTCGCATGCTTTCACACCAGGACCTCAGTTTATGGTTAAAAATCAAACTGTAAATCAAAACAATTTAAAAGTTATTTCCTTTTTTTTCCTTCATTAGATATTGATTTCATGTAATGTTTTGTCTAATGTTTTACAAATCAAACAATAAATAACAACATATATGATTAAAACCTGTGTCTGATTTATTGTTTGTAGATTAAAGGAGCAGTCAGTGATTTTTGGGGGGCTGCTTTGGAAAATGATTAATATTGATACTCTCAGTGTGATGCTTTTCAAACCTCAGCAGATGGTAATGAGCAGTTTATTCATCTTTCCTTGGTTTAAACACCACAATTTCCAGAAATGAAAGAGATAGATGGATACCTTTGGAATATACTACTAGCAGCTGGGAAAAAAGCAATAACAAAAAAATGGTTGACACAAAGTGAACCAACTGTTAGGGACTGGAATGAGGTGACAATGGGGATTTATAGAATGGAAAAAATGACATTCTCTGTAAATCTAATGATGGACCGTTTTGTTGAAAACTGGAAAAAATGGGAGAAATATGCCAAACAATGTATACCCAATTATGTTTAAAGGACTACCCAACTGTTGTATACTTCTAGGCCTCTATAATACACCTTTCGTTATCAGCTTTAATCTTTGATGTCTAATATAGCTACACATATTATTGTTTCCTCTCTGGAATTTTTTGTTCTTGTTTGTTTTTTTTGTTGGTTTTTTGGGGGTTTTTTTTCCTCAATGTTTTGTATAGCGAAGATGACAATGGATGATTTTTCTTTCTTTTTTTTATAAAAAAAAAAAAAAATTTAACAAAAAAACAAAACACCACAATTAAGGCTGCTAGCTTCCGTTTTTGTAGATTAAAGAAGCAGTCTGTGATTTCTGTGAGGTTGTTTTTATTAATGTAATTATTAATGTTGATATTGATACCATAATGACTATTAATTGTCAACAGATATACATTTTTTATAAATTAGTTTATTTTTTCACTGTTTGTTTCCCTGCTATAAACAGCCTTGTATTTTGTAGATTAAAGAAGAAGATTAAAGGTGCAGTCAGTGATTTTTTTTTTTGCAAAAAATTTTGTTGATAAACATTTTGTTTATAATTCTTAATGTTGATACAGATCATGTAATGAGTAAACATCAGAAATGGAACTGTTTATTTACTTTAAACTGAACAAATCAGGCAGTTAGCCCATTCTAGATTAAAGGTGCAGTCAGTAATTTTTCACATTTTAAAAACATTAGGCTCCTACATATCCACAACACAAGATATTTCTGCGCAGCTTCCTGTGTCTGACGCCCGTGTTAGCCGTGCTAGCAATGTGTTTTTACAGGATATTATTCTGTTACCTGATGTCTTTCTGCCACCGTTGAACATTTCAGGTAGGTCTCCCTAACAAACCACACACACACACACACTTTACACCGATCAGCCTTAACATAACCTGCCTAATATTGTGTTGGTCCCACTTTTGCTGCCAAAACAGCCCTGACCCGTTGAGGCATGGACTCCACTAGATCCCTGAAGGTGTGCTGTGGGATCTGACACCAAGATGTTAGCAGCAGATCCTCTAAGTCCTCTAAGTTGTGAGGTGGGGCCTCCATGGATCAGACTTGTTTGTCCAGAACATCCCACAGATGCTGGATTGGATTGAGATCTGGGGAATCAGACCAGGCCACCTTCTTCCATTGCTCCGTGGTTCAGTTCTGATGCTCATGTGCCCATTGTTGGTGCTTTCAGTGGTGCACAGGGGTCAGCATGGGCACCCTGACTGGTCTGCGGCTATGCGGCCCCATACACAACAAATTGTCCTGCGCTGTGTATTCTGACCCCTTTCTATCAGAACCAGCATTAACTTCTTCAGCAGTTTGATCAACAGTAGCTCGTCTGTTGGATCGGATCACACGGGCCAGCCTTCTCTCCCCACGTGCATCAATGAGCCTTCGCCGCCCATGACCCTGTCTCCGGTTCACCACTGTTCCTTCCTTCCATCACAATTTGTCCCTTTCGGTCAAACTCACTCAAATCCATACTCTTGTCCATTTTTCCTGCTTCTAACATCAACTCTGAGGTCAAAATGTTGACTTGCTGCCTAATATATCCCACCCACTAACAGGGGCCATGATGAGGAGATACTCAGTCTTATTCACTTCACCTCTCAGTGTTCATAATGTTATGGCTGACCGGAGTATAATCAAGTACATGATCTGTTGTATTTTTTTCTCTCAGGCCACTAGGGGGTGATATATACCAGACACTGGCTCATGTACAGTCTGTGTGTGTGGCAATGAAGTCTGCTATTACAGAATAAGATTTATTGTTTTGAAAGAGTCTCCACATCAACACCACATCATTTTTGTTCATTTATATTTACATTAAATGTTCTGTAAAGCCATACAGCGAACCAGCCTCTCTTCTCTCTCTTCAAGTTAATAAGAAAAAAACAAAATGGCAGGTTGTTACACATGAAACCACAAACTTTCTAAAAGTTTCAAACTTCTCCATCCTGAAGGTTTGGGAAAACTTGTAAATTCTCCCTTCTGATTGGTCAGAAGGTGTTGATTAATTCTCTATAACTGCAGTGTATTATTTTTGTTTATCTAATGAATAAAATGTGGAACTGCAGAATTTATGTCCTGTTAAGTCACATTTAAGTCAAATTTAATTTTAAAGTAGATAAAAATCATTTTATTAAAAAAAATAGAAAGATAGGGATAAAATAGAAAGATAAATAAACAAATAAATAAAAATATAAATAAATAAACTATTTTTTTTAAATGTCTCTAAAATAAAAACAGCAGTGATTTTTCTTTTCGTTAATTCAATTAAATTCATTATTTCTATATTTCTATTGCACTTTTAACTGAAAATTGTTGCAAATCATCTTTACAGGAAATTCAACATTAATCAGAAATTACACATGTCCTATTGTCCTGGTTTCCCCCTTTAAATAAATAAATAAACAAACAAACAAATAAATAAATAAAGCTGTATTAAAAATGAAAATAATCATTTTTAAAACGTTACAAATTTATCTTTCTGCCTGTTTATTGTTTTTTTTCCTTATTATTGATTTAAATTTAGGGCAAAGAAGTAACAAAATGTTTTTTTTGTTGTTGTTGTTGTTGTTGTTTTTGTTGTTTTTTTTGACCAATCATAGGAGTTTTAACAGCTTATTTTCATGAAACTGAGATAACAGATGGAGGGAAAAAAAATAAATTGTGTGATATATTATTGAAAATATTTAATTTTATATGAGTATAATAATCTAGATTTATTTTAATAATAATATTATTTTTTTTATTGGCACATTTCAAAAGCGTGTGTCAACAATAATTTAAATAAATAAAGTTATCCTAATAGAGGTGATAAAGTGAATGTGCAGCATTTCATAAAAAAAAAGAAATAAAAAAGAATAAGAATAAGAGCTGCATCAGTGTCTGTCAGTCAGATTCTGTGTTAAAGCTACACTGCAGCAATGTCAGGGGTCCAAGCACTTTTCAGGAAAGGTTCAGGAAGCCACCTGCTGAAAGTGACGCATGTCCTACATTGTGAATCAGGTTATTTTCTCACATGACCTGACAGATGAAATAATATTGATGAAGCTGGAACTTTCTTCATGAAGTGTTTATATCTAATGTCATGGTTTAATAAGTGCCTTTATTCTCAGAACCACAAACTTTTCTCTTATCTCAGTGATCTTTATTTATTTATCATTTTATACTCAGATAATTTATTTCCTCTGACATGGTTCATATCTCCAGCCTAAGCGACAGTAACAGAAAAGTGACACTCGACCACAGGCTTCATGATATACAGAGGATCCTGTGTGAATGGACACGTGGATAAAGAATGAGTTTTATTTTGTCTGAAAGGAGCTTTGGTGTTTTTTCTTCAATATGAAGTCGTTAAAATGTCCAGAATCACGAGGAGAGATGTTTTTTGAACGTTGGGGGTTTATTTAAAAAATAAAATAAAATAAAATAAATAAATAAAATTGTTATATCTGCTATGTCATTACATAACTTCCCTCTATCTATCTATCTATCTATCTATCTATCTATCTATCTATCTATCTATCTATCTATCTATCTATCTATCTATCTATCTATCTGTCTAATCTGTCAATCATCCGCAAGCTTTCATGATCAAATGATTGTTTTATTAAAACAGAAGAATTAATTCTCTAACTGACTAAAACTTATACATCATTGTTATTTGTTTGGTTATAGAAGTTGGTGAAGATCACATTTATTAATTAATTAATTCATTTATTTACTTATTTATTTATTTATTATTTATTTATTTGTTTGCACGTCCTTTTTTTTCTTCATGAGTGTAGTATTTTTTATTTATTTATTTAATAGGGCGTCCTTTTTTTCTTCTTCGTGACTGTAACATTTTATTTATTTATTTATTTATTTATTTTAGGGCATCCTTTTTTTTCTTCATGACTAACATTTTTTCATTTTTATTTATTTATTTTTATTTATTTTTATTTTTATTTATTTATTTATTAATTTATTAATTAATTAATTTATTTATTTATTTATTTATTTATTTATTTATTTATTTATTTATTTATTTATTTATTCGGGCATCCTTTCTTTTTTCCTTCATGACTGTAGCATTTATTTATTTATTTATTTATTTATTTATTTTAAAAATATTTACATACACACACACACACACACAAATATCCTCAGTAGTACTAACACACAACCCTCAGGCACTTTAATATTTAT
>NC_080720.1:1443351-1465851 GCF_019097595.1 Hemibagrus wyckioides
AACACCTCACTATAGAGTTAAACACATCACTGTAGAGTTAAACACCTCACTATAGAGTTAAACACCTCACTATAGAGTTAAACACCTGACTATAGAGTTAAACACATCACTATAGAGTTAAACACCTCACTATTGAATTAAACACCTGACTATAGAGTTAAACACATCACTATAGAATTAAACACCTCACTATAGAGTTAAACACATCACTGTAGAGTTAAACACCTCACTATAGAGTTAAACACCTCACTATTGAATTAAACACCTGACTATAGAGTTAAACACATCACTATAGAATTAAACACCTCACTATAGAGTTAAACACATCACTGTAGAGTTAAACACCTCACTATTGAATTAAACACCTGACTATAGAGTTAAACACCTCACTATAGAGTTAAACACATCGCTGTAGAGTTAAACACATCACTATAGAATTAAACACCTGACTGTTATCCACCTCACTATACAATTAAACACCTCAATATAGAGTTAAACACCTCACTGTGTGTCTGTGTGTGTGTGTGTCTGTGTGTCTGTGTGTGTGTGTGTCTGTGTGTGTGTGTGTGTCTGTGTGTGTGTGTGTGTGTGTCTGTGTGTGTGTGTGTGTGTGTGTCTGTGTGTGTGTGTGTGTGTGTGTTCCCCCAAAGTGTCTATCCGTATCAGGCAGCACAGGCCTTTACAGAGTTGTCAGTCACAGCCTCTGATCCTGAATGAACTGCCAAGAAGAAATTTTCAGAACCACAGCTTAAAAATACCAGGGAGAACCTCACACACAAAACAAGTAAGAGAAGCACACACACACACTCTTTCACACCATTCTGTGTAAACTCTGGAGACTGTTGTGTGTGAAAATGTTCTCTGTAAAATGTTGTCACAGAGACTGTGTGTAATCCCGGGTGTTAACCAGTGCCAACAGCACCATCTACAGGCGGAGGAGAGAATGCAGGAGAAGGGGAAAGGGGAAACGTTCATGATAGGAGATGACAGCAGCATGAGTTCCTCAGATGATTTCTGGGAAGAACCAAAAAGTAAAGAGTGGAGTTCGAGCTCGTCACAGCACAAGGTTTAAACTCTTCATTTACTACAGTCTCCTCCTTCACCCAGACCCACCTGCACTCATCCCTTCATCCCTCTCTCTCTCCCTCTCTCTCTCCTCAGCAGTGGCGACACAGACCTGCTTTCAGAATACACAACAGAGGACATCAGTCACTGAGACATACCCACTCCTCTCCTTCCTTCTCCTGCAATGCTGCTGACTCTACCCCCGACCACACCCACGGAACAGGTGACAGCACACAAACACACACAAACACACACACACACACACACACACACACACACACACACACACACATACATACATACATACATACATACACACATGAGAGAGCTGAGTTTTTATAGTTTTTATTAATTAATTAATTAACTCTGTCATTTCTTTCATGTTTTCTTGATGTTTTCCTTTTCTTTATAATTCTTTTTTTATCAATTTGTTTGATTTTCTTTCTTTCTTTCTTTCTTTCTTTCTTTTTAATCCAAATTTGTTTGATTTTCTTTCTACAGTGCAGAGCAACTCTGCTAGTAATTTTGGTGTGTGTGTGTGTGTGTGTGTGTGTGTGTTCAGGACTGGCGTATGATCCAAAGATAATGACGCAGCACTGTATCTGTGGTGATGTCCGGTGTAAAATTAAACATGCTCCGAGAATTCCGCTGGTCTTTAATACACTGAGGGAAAATGGAGTCATTAATCAGTGTAAGGTACAGAACAGAAATCTGTCAGTTCTACACACTTTGAGTTTTTACTGTGATTTTGTTCATTATTATTATTATTATTATTTATTTATTTATTTATTAGGAGACACTGGCATTGCATTATAAATGCTAATCCTGTACCATTTATGATAATAATAATAATAATAATAATTATTATTATTATTATTATTATTATTATTATGGTGTCTCAGTGGATCACAGGTTCAAACGAAGATTTCCATAGGGAGGTTGTAAAGAGACCTTTTCAGAAAAGGCTTTTTGCTTCTTTTGGAGCGAATCCTCTGACTGATCAGCACCTTTCAGCACTGAGGGTAGCAGCAGGAAGTGTAATGAACCTCATGATGCTCATCACCCAGGGACAGCTGAAGGTAAGACACATTCAGACACCAGAAACATCTAAACATCCAGGAACATACAGTAAAGGTGCATCAGGTCAAATTTCTCAAAACGAGTTTCACATTCCTACCCATGTACACTAAGCTCCACCCCCAGAACCTACATCACTCTGTTTACGAATGCAGTCTCTGGTTTTATTTATAACAAACTCTAGCAGTCCAGTCGAACCTGTCCAGGTACAGCGTCTCTACATCTGCCTCCAGGTTTATCCTGTTCATCTTGGAAAAAAGAGCTTCCAGAGTTTATCCTGGGTTTTTTTTCTTCTTTTCTTTTTGTAGTGTAGCATGACTAAGAATTAGCTACTGCAGTGAGCTCCAGCTTATTTCATACTGAGAAGTGGGCGGAGTTAAGGGTATGGGGGCATGTCTACAAGTGACACAGACTACAAAGAACAAGTCCTCCAGATCAGGATGCTGTTTTATAAATGGGTTTCCAAATGAAGCCATGAATTAAACAAACAAACAAACACAATGTTTTTTTTTAATAATTAACTTTAGATTTATTTAATATATTTTTTAAATGTATTCACACTTTTTATTCTAATAACACATGTAATGAGGATGAACATGTAGAAAACATTTCATACAAATGAGTCACTCGTGTACAAACATTTCTGTAAATATTTATCTTAATGTTAATGAAGTATTATTCTACAGAAGTGTACAGATCTTTCTCTCTCAAAACAGAACGGCTTTGCAATCGTACAAGCAGATAGAAAAGACGCCTCATGCTCATCACACTGTACAGCAGTGTAAGTACTGTAGTGTACATACACACACACACACACACACACACACACACACTATTTTAATACTAATTTATAGTTTAAAACTATTTCTCTCTTTTACTCTTTAGGGCTGATTGTAGTCCGGTAGCGATCGCTACTAAACTGCTCCAGCAAAAACATGATAAAAGAAGGATTCTCATTCTTCACTGGGTGAGACACACACACACACACGTATACATACATATACACATATATATATATATATTCATCAGATGTTTATCAGACGTTTATAAGATGGTGATCAGACGTTCACCAGACGTTCATCAGACGTTCATCGGAGATTCATCAGACGTTCATCAGAGATTCATCAGACATTCATCCATCACACATAAGACATTAACATGTACACTCAGCCTGGAGTCCACCACATGGTGCACCACACGGATCGAGTTGGAGCTGCGTGTCTGAACTCTTTTTTTCTCTTTAGGATGTTCATCACTGTAATTCAACTCAGGAAATGTTCTACACAGACCCCAACATTCTCCACATCTCTCTGCATCGCTATGGCAATGCCCCGCTTAGCACCGTGGGAGGACGTCCTGATGAAGTGAGCACACGGCTTATTGTTTATAACCTGTTCTGTCATACACACACTTTTCATCTGTGTGTGTGTGTGTGTGTCTGTGTGTGTGTGGTCCTGTAGGTGGGACAGGGTGATGGAGAAGGTTTTAACGTCAATGTGGAATGGTCATGTGACCGGGACCCACACATAGGAGATGCAGAATACCTGGCAGCCTTCAGGTATACGACATTCATCAGGTTTTGCCTAGAGGAACATGTGTGACTGTGTGAGGTCAGGGGTCAGAGGTCAGTGGTCAGTGTGGGCTGCAGTAACACCCCGGGGTACTAACACTCCTGTCTGTGTGCAGGACAGTGATCAGACCCATCGCCCGGCAGTTCTGCCCTGAATTCATCCTCATCTCCACTGAGTTCAACTCCGTTGATGGACATCCAGAGTCTCAGAGAGGACCGAGAGTATCTGCTCAATGTAGACACACACAAAACACACACACACACACATATATACACACAAACACACACATACACACATATACAAATACATACACACACATACAAATACATACACACACACACACACCAAACACATACACACACCAAACACATACACAAACACACACATATACACACACCAAACACATACACAAACACACACACACCAAACACATACACATACACACAAACACACACAAACACACACACACACCAAACACATACACACACACATACACACAAACACACACATACACACACCAAACACATACACAAACACACACACACACACACACACACCAAACACATACACACAAACACACACATACACACATATACAAATACATACACACACATACAAATACATACACACACACACACACACACACCAAACACATACACACACCAAACACATACACAAACACACACATATACACACACCAAACACATACACAAACACACACACACACACCAAACACATACACATACACACAAACACACACAAACACACACACACACCAAACACATACACACACACATACACACAAACACACACATACACACACCAAACACATACACAAAAACACACACACACACACCAAACACATACACAAAAACACACACACACACACACCTGAACCACTTACTGTATAAAAAATTCTTTTGATACAAAATTTAAATTTTTAATTTGATCCAGATCTGATAATCACATAAAACCTTTAATATAAAATAATGTATAATTTATTGTACTTTGTAGATGGTCCTTTTATAATAATAATAATAATAATAATAATAATAATGCACCCTATTAAAGCAGCAGTATTGGGAATCTGTACAGAATCAGAAACCGTGACACAGCAGCTCTCTGCTACATTTCACACACTTTTACTTTTTCTATCAGTGTGTGTTAATAAATGCTAGTTAAGCGTTTCACAGCGTGACAGGAAGTGGAGTAATGTTGGGGAAAGTCTTATTTTGTTGATACACTCTCGTCCTTACTGACTGTTGTGTTGCGTTACGAATAAAAACAGAAATGTTTTATTTAAAACAGGAAGAGAAAGACCAGTGTCAGCATGAGGCAGCACTTTATTTGTGCAAAGCAGAAATAATATTTATATATTTTTTATTTTTCATGGTGGTCATGGTGTGAGTGATTGTGACTCATCACTTTTATTTCTGCAGATAAAATCTCTTTCAAAAGCCATATTTTAAAATTAAAGAATTGATTTTAATTCATAAATAATTTTGATAAATAATTAATTAAAATAATAATAATAATAATAAAATAATAATAATAAATAAAATTAATAAATAATAAATAAACAAATAAAAATAAATAAATAATAATAAATAAATAAAATTAATTAATATTAAATTAATTAAATTAATTACATTCAATTTTTTAAAAATTATTATAAGGAATTATTATAATGAATTTAAATGAATCAAATTAAGTTGTAATTGATGAATAATTAATGGACCTTACAATAATAGAAATACAAACACTGTGTGTGTGTGTGTGTGCGTGCGTGTGTGTGTGTGTGTGTGCGCGTGTGTTGCAGGTTTCGGGCTCCTCACTCAGAACCTGATGGAGCTCTGTGGAGGTCGTGTCATCGTGGTGTTAGAGCGAGGTCATGATGTCACACCCGTGTGTGAGGCGTCCACGGCGTGTGTTAGCGCTCTGTTAGAGAAGAAGGTCACATACTCCACACTTAATCACTGCTCCATCAGTCAGAAGGTGTTGAGAGGTGACTGAGCAGGTGTGTGTGTGTGTGTGTGTGTGTGTAGGTTGTGGATCTGTCGGAGGATGTTCTGATGAAGAAGCCGTGTGCTGCTGCAGTTCAGTCTCTGTACAAAGTTCTGGAAATCCACAGTGAGTGCGTGTTCTGAGCTCACACACACACACACACACACACATTAAGCATAACACAGGTGTGTGTATGTGTGTGTGTGTATGTGTGTGTGTGTGTGTCTGTATCAGGTCAGTACTGGTCATCTGTTAGAGCTCTGATACACACAGTTGGAGAGTCGTGGTTACAAACTGAAGGAAAACATTCAGCGCAAACAGACACGGCCTCAGTGCTCGCCTTACTGAGTGTGAAAACACCAAAACACACCAGGTAACATCTAAACACCACAAACACCTGAACACCTAAATACCACAAACACCTAAATACCACAGACACCTGAACACCTGAACACCACAAACACCTGAACACCTAAATACCACAAACACCTAAATACCACAGACACCTGAACACCTGAACACCACAAACACCTGAACACCTAAATACCACAAACACCTAAATACCACAGACACCTGAACACCTGAACACCACAAACACCTGAACACCTAAATACCACAAACACCTAAATACCACAGACACCTGAACACCTGAACACCACAAACACCTGAACACCTAAATACCACAGACACCTGAACACCTGAACACCACAAACACCTGAACACCTAAATACCACAAACACCTAAATACCACAGACACCTGAACACCTGAACACCACAAACACCTGAACACCTAAATACCACAAACACCTAAATACCACAGACACCTGAACACCTGAACACCTGAACACCACAAACACCTGAACACCTAAATACCACAAACACCTAAATACCACAGACACCTGAACACCTGAACACCACAAACACCTGAACACCTGAACACCTAAATACCACAAACACCTGAACACCTAAATACCACAAACACCTAAATACCACAGACACCTGAACACCTGAACACCACAAACACCTGAACACCTAAATACCACAAACACCTAAATACCACAGACACCTGAACACCTGAACACCACAAACACCTGAACACCTAAATACCACAGACACCTGAACACCTGAACACCACAAACACCTGAACACCTGAACACCTAAATACCACAAACACCTGAACACCTAAATACCACAAACACCTAAATACCACAGACACCTGAACACCTGAACACCACAAACACCTGAACACCTAAATACCACAAACACCTAAATACCACAGACACCTGAACACCACAAACACCTGAACACCACAAACACCTGAACACCTAAATACCACAGACACCTGAACACCACAAACACCTGAACACCTAAATACCACAAACACCTAAATACCACAGACACCTGAACACCACAAACACCTGAACACCACAAACACCTGAACACCTAAATACCACAAACACCTAAATACCACAGACACCTGAACACCTGAACACCACAAACACCTGAACACCTAAATACCACAAACACCTAAATACCACAGACACCTGAACACCTGAACACCACAAACACCTGAACACCTAAATACCACAAACACCTAAATACCACAGACACCTGAACACCTGAACACCACAAACACCCGAACACCTAAATACCACAAACACCTAAATACCACAGACACCTGAACACCTGAACACCACAAACACCTGAACACCTAAATACCACAAACACCTAAATACCACAGACACCTGAACACCTGAACACCACAAACACCTGAACACCTAAATACCACAAACACCTGAACACCTGAACACCACAAACAAGTGAACACCACAAACACGTGAACACCTAAATACCACAGACACCTGAACACCACAAACACCTGAACACCACAAACACCTGAACACCTAAATACCACAAACACCTAAATGCCACAGACACCTGAACACCACAAACACCTGAACACCTAAATACCACAGACACCTGAACACCACAAACACCTGAACACCTAAATACCACAAACACCTAAATACCACAGACACCTGAACACCACAAACACCTGAACACCACAAACACCTGAACACCTAAATACCACAAACACCTAAATACCACAGACACCTGAACACCTGAACACCACAAACACCTGAACACCTAAATACCACAAACACCTAAATACCACAGACACCTGAACACCTGAACACCACAAACACCTGAACACCTGAACACCTAAATACCACAAACACCTGAACACCTAAATACCACAAACACCTAAATACCACAGACACCTGAACACCACAAACACCTGAACACCTAAATACCACAAACACCTAAATACCACAGACACCTGAACACCACAAACACCTGAACACCACAAACACCACAAACACCTGAACTTTTTATATGGGGTACAGAATATATAGAATATAGAATTAGATAGAATTTTATATTCATTTTATTACTTTTTCATTTTTTATCATTTATCTCATTTGTTTGTGAAAACATTAACAGTAATTCAGACTCTTTCTGTAATCAGTGATCTTGAACTCTCTGGATTAGACTAGATTATTAATCTCACCGTACCTGCTGACGTCTCTGATGAATGTTTTCAGCTCAGAGAGCTGGAGGTTGCGTGGCGATGGAAACGAGCCGGTGGAGCACGACGAGGACCAGGACTAAACTCTGTGAGCTCCAGGGAAGAGCCATCCTGGAACGTTCCGGAAAAAAATATCCTGCAGTTCATTTGGTCTAGAGACAAAAAAGAGTTTTCTGTAACACATTTACACTTAAACCACAAATCCTTCTTTAGACAGACTTCGTTTAGATTCCTGTACAATTTCTTTTTACAAAGATATTCAGCTCTTAAAAAATGAAGGAGAGAAAAACCCCACACTTTTATTGTAAATATTTCCTTTATTTAGTTTTAAAGAAACAAAATCAAACTATAAAAATCGTATTTTACTGTAGAATAATTTTATTACTGCGTTCTCAGTTCTCACTTTTAATGACTTTTAAAAAGTTTTTCTGAAATATTATTGAAGTTAAGGGTAAAAAAAATCTAAAACTATTATGTGATTAAATTTGTAAAATTTTTTTCTTTTTTGAAAATGACTAACGTCTACATTTACTTTATTATTATTTTTATGTTAGCTGATATTGTAGTGTGAAATGTTGCTTTTTTTCTGTAAAATATCCAAAAATCCACATTCAGGATTATTTTATTGCGCTTATACTTCACCTGATTAAATATTCACATTTAATTTTATTTTATTAAAAACAAAATCGTACTGGTGTGAGTTTGGTTGACTGACATTAACTCCCGTAATGTCAGCAGGAACATTAATTCCGCAGGAATGTTTCTTTTTTGTTTTTCAACTGAATGTAAATTTTTTATTTTTCTTTGAAGGTGAGCCTTCAGAAGCTGAGCTTTTTCATGATTTCTGTAAGTGAGGATTTGAAATATTTGGGATTTTTAGCTTTTTTTGCGATGCGCAGGTCAGAGGAATCCAATCAGATAACTGAATTCATAAATTTTAAAATAAACTTTGTTGGGACTCTAGAAAATCTTTTTTGTTTAAGTTGTCTAGACTTAAATGAGATTTTCACCTTTGTGTTGTAAAGTGACCAGAAATAAAAAATCATTATTATAATCATTATTATTATTATTATTATTATTATTATTATTATTATTATGTTCTTATTTTTATTTTATTAGTAATTATTATTACTATTTGTATTATTATTTTATAATTTTATTTCTTCTTATTTATTGTTTTTTTTCTTATTTTCCTTATTATTATTAATGATTAATTTTCTATTCCTTTTCTTTTTTTATTTCCTTTTTATGTTTATTTTTCTTCTTCTGATTATTATTATTATAATTATAGAAAAGTATCTTTTCTTTTCTTTTCTTGAATGAAAACTGTACAAATCACAGCATCAGGCCACAAGTTCGTCGTTTGAATAAAAGTGTTTTATTACCATGATGTCCACACAGAGACGTTTATATAAAGACACAGGATCATTGTTCAGAGGATTACTTCAAATAACAATAAAACATTTACATTTGTTCTCTTCAGTAAAATCAGACAAACAGAAGTGAGTGGCTGAACCCCGCGGTGCCGTGACCCACACGAGCTACACGCTAAATTCTCACTGCGCTACATGGACGTGTTCGGGGCTCAAGTTGGTGTTTTGAAGCGGTTTCACTTGGTGAGATTAAAGCAGGCACGGATACTGTAAAGAAAAATAGATGATAAAACTGATCACGCACATCTGGTACGGTTACGCTGTGATCCCGGTGAAAGAAGCGCGCTGGTGACAGGAATAAAACGCCGGTGTAAAAGTCACGATTACGTACGATACGACACGACATCATGAATCATCCTCTGATCGATACATGACTCTGAAATCTAAATCTTGTTGCAACAATTTTGTTTATTCAATTTAAAAATAGAAGGAATTTTCTCCAAACCAATCCACATTGTCAGATATTTACACCAGGAATCCCCAAACTTATATTGCCAAAAGTATTGGGACACCCCTCCAAATGAGTTCAGGTGTTGTTTTTCAGGGGTTGGACTCGGCCCCTTAGTTCCAGTGAAAGGAACTCTTAATGCTTCAGCTTCATACCAAGACATTTTGGACAATTTCATGCTCTTTGTGGGAACAGTTTGGGGATGACCCCTTCCTGTTCCAACATGACTGCACACCAGTGACCAAAGCAAGGTCCATAAAGACATGGATGAGCGAGTTTGGTGTGGAGGAACCTGACTGGCCTGCACAGAGTCCTGACCTCAACCCCATAGAACACCTTTGGGATGAATTAGAGTGGAGACTGAGAGCCAGACCAAATGTTTTGGGACGTCTGCCTTTACATGCACATGAATGTAATATGGAGTTGTCCCGCCCTTTACTGTAAAGGCCTGGCTCACAGTCTACACTCTAATTCATCCAATCCCTGAATTCAGTGATTTGGAGGGATGTCCCAGAACGTTTGGCAATCTTGTGTATCTTTACGGTGCATAACAAAATAATATATGCTAGCATTAGGAGGCATAATAAATACATTTAAAATTAGAATAAAATCTTCAGAATAATACTAGCAGCCCAGGTCATTTTCTGGTACAGACTGACTCCGCCCCTCATTAAAGAAAGGATAAATTATGTGACCTTTAAAGAAAAAAATTTGGGGACCCGAGATTTGTGCTCATAATAAAACACCTGGACAGGATCATTAATTGTAGCGATGTCTTAATAACCCGTGATCCTGATTTTCACCTCCACACAGCAGGACAGTATACACACGTGATGTTATAACCAGGTGTAACCAACGGCAACCAGGTGACTGGGAGGTGAAACCTGGCACTCGCAAGTTTTCATTTAGCATTTATTTCCTATATAAACAGTTTAAATTGATTTCTATCTCTTTTGATCATTTTTTAATCAAAATTCCTGAATAATTTAACCACAAAATATGTAATGAATTGTTCTTAAATTCTCTATTAAATCCCTTTATATTGAAACAAAATAAAATTTTAATGCCACTGTAGTCTGAAACACGGACCTGTTTTCTGTCTTCTTCATACACAGACCTGTCAATATACATATAAATATGTCCTACAGTTACCATGGTTACCATAAAACCTCCCTCCCTCCCTCACACACACACACACTATCTCTCTCTCCAGACTTCAGTCACGACACACTGATCACGCTTTATCAAAATCTCGCCACAATTAATGATCCACCTTTAGGATGTGGTGATGTCACCAGCGACGCTCCGTAGCCACGCCTTCCGTAAAAAGTAAAAAAAAAAGATAAAAGAAATAAAAAGTCTTCATGTTTTTGTTTTTTTAAACAGGTAAAGGCTCAGAATCGCCTCCTAGCTTCATCACAGAGTTGTTGAAAAAAACAGAATTAAAGCATCAGGCAGCATCAAGCTAATAAAATCTATCAGATAATCATACAGCAGACGAGCTGCGTTAAAGGACAACTCCAGCGCACGTGTGTGTGTGTGTGTGTGTGTGAGAGAGATTATAATATAATATATAGAAGGATTTTAACACTTTTCTCAACAAAAAAACAAGATGCTTTGCTCCCAAAATCAGTCAGAATGGAAGTCTAGGGGCAGCTGATTAGTAAATACACTATATTGCCTAATGTTTTGGGACACCCCTCCATGACCCCTTCCTGTTCCAACATGACTGCACACCAGTGACCAAACAAGGTCCATAAAGACATGGATGAGTGAGTTTGGTGTGGAGGAACTTGACTGGCCTGCACAGAGTCCTGACCTCAACCCCATAGAACACCTTTGGGATGAATTAGAGTGGAGACTGAGAGCCAGACCAAAAGTTTTGGGACGTCTGCGTTTACATGCACATGAATGTAATATGGAGTTGTCCCGCCCTTTACAGCTATAACAGCTTCAACTCTTCTGGGAAGGCTTTCCACAAGGTTTAGGAGTGTGTTTATGGGAATTTTTGATCATTCCTCTAGAAGCACATTTGTGAGGTCAGGCACTGATTTAATGACGAGAAGACTGGAACTAAGGGGCCGAGCCCAACCCCTGAAAAACAACACGTGAATTCAATGATTTGAAGGGGTGTCCCAAGACTTTTGGCAATATAGTGTATATGAATGTATGGCTGCTGGGTGAAATTATTGGATTTAACTTCAAACAGATAGTAGTTCCGGTTACCGCTCTGAGGATGTGGCTTCCCTCCACCACCAATTCTATTCAAACAGACCTGAGGAATAAAGCGAAGTAGAAAAGTTTGAAATCGTCCTTGTGTTAGAGGTGAAGAGAAGAAGTGAAGGGCCAGGAGCTCGGGTCGAGTTTACATAAAACAACAAAGAAATATTCAGAAGTGAAACCAGATCCTTATTCTTTAAAAAGCCGGTGTTTAGGAACACTTTGTGGTTTTCAGGGGGAAAAAAGAAAAAGAGCAGTGCAATTTAGGCTACATTTATATACTTCATCAAAATGAAAGAAATCACATCGTTTTCTCAGGGAGTTAGCATTAGCAGGAGAACCAGCATTAGCAGCATTAGCGTTGTGCCTTGAACAGGCTAAAAACAGAATTACGGCTAACAATTCTGAAAATTCAACATCTTCCCCCTTGACTTTACAACTGCCCCCCTTGACTTAAAATCTGCCCCTTCACTTCAATTAAAAGTGAGTTTTGCTCATCGTGGAAATTTGCTGTAATCACGCTCGCTATGGATACAGCAGAGAGAGAGAAAAGGTTTAAAAAAAAGAAAAGAAAGAAAAATGCTGGAGTTTTCCTTTAATCTCTTTAGTCACCATGACAACGGCTGGTCAGTTCCTTCGTCCTCACAATGTTTTAAAAACAGAAGCTTGAAATGTGTGACAGTGTGATTCAAACTCACGCTTCAACCTGCCAGATGGGTGTGTGTTCACGTACTCATGTGTGTGTGTGTGTGTGTGCGCATGTGTGTGTGTGTGTGTGTTAGAAGTCGCTGAGGATGGCGATGTCGGCGAACTCTTTGTGATATCGGCGAGAGTAGAGGCTCAGGATGAACGCCCACTTCAGACTCATGAAGCTCCACACACACGACAGGTACAGACTGTCCGGGTCCTTCAGCGCTACACACACACACACACACACACACACATTACCAACTTTATAAATCTGTCATAAACAAACAAACAAACAAACAAACAAACAAATAAATAAATCTGATGCTGAATAAACAATCAGAATTTTGAGGTTTAAACTGCAGCGTCAATCTGGCAACCGTCTTGTGAGTTTAGACAGAAACTGAAAACAGAACAGGGTTGCCAGATTGCAGCGTGATGGTGTATAAACATTGCTAGTGTCACGCTCCACTTACACTCTTTACGCGAGATGGCCACGGAGAGGAAGGAGATAAAGGCGATGAGGGAGAGCACGGAGAAGAACACACCCACAAACAGGAAGAACTTCAGACCCTTCAGCCAGGTTCTCCAGTAATCCTGCAGGTACATGATGTGAGTGACGAGACTCCAGAGTGCCAGCACCCCTACACACACACACACACACAAATTAGTGAGTAGAACCAAAAAGCTATATTTGAACACCCCCAGAGTTGATTATTTTCCTACAACAGCACATCCCTCAAGTGTTTCCTTCTCATTTATACAACAACAGTTTGTCAACGACTGCAAATTTTTATTTATTAATGAACATTGTGTGACTTTTTATCCATTTATTGTTACTGAGAAGTCTTAAACTCCTCTGTCCCGCAGATTAAAACTTTATATCTGACACTAGAGACTTCCATAAATGTTAATCACTTTTATTTCTTATCACTTTTTATTAATTTATTTTATTTATTTTATTATATTTACTTTTATTTTTTAAAATATTTTTTATTTGAATGTATTTATTATATAATATATTTTATTTTATATTATATTTTATATCATATTTTATTTTAATTTATGTAATTGATTTCATTATATTTCATTTTATTTTTTTTATAATTATTTTTTTTGAGTGTATTTATTTTTATTTTATATTTTATTTTATTTACTTTTATTTATTTTTTAAATGTATGTTATTTTATTTTCTATGTTATTTACTTATTTATTTATTGTCCCCCACACATTTCTTGTAAGTGAAGCTTTACTGTTTGTGGTTTTGAGAAAGTTTTCGCCATGTCATTCTCTCTCTCTCTCTCTCTCTCTCTCTCACACACACACACACTTCCTGTTTGGCTTTTATGATGGTGCATATTTCACTCTGCAGAGGAAAAAAAAAAGTTCAGCTCAGCGAAATTTGTTCAGCATGACACTCAAAGTCCATGTTTAAGAACTGAATTCATAAGAACTCTCTTTATCCAATCTAACAATCTGAGTCGACACGAAGCTTCCTGTAGAGTGAGTAAACTCTTAAGCAACCAGTACAAGGTTTGATTTTGCGACACGTTGGTCAAAGCCCGTTGTTCATCTAAATGAATAGATTAAGACTCCGCCTTTCAGATCTGTTACAAATGACGAGTACATATGAAGTGTGTGTTACAGTAAACTGGACTGATAGTAGGGTCAGTAGGGTTTAGAAGGAAAAATGTGGAAAAAAGAGTGTAGATGTGGATTTATTACAAATATATGTTTGGTTTCTGTTGACTGCGTTAATGCTGATTTTTAGTCTGATTTATTTCAGTATTATTTCAGCAGCAGCTCCTCAATTTTCAATTCAATTTATTTTGTATAGCGCCTTTTACAATGAACATTGTCTCAAAGCAGCTCCTGATGAACTAAATCAACTGAGTCACAAGAATGAAGTTTTGCTCAACAGAAGAGTCAACAATAAACACTGAATTAATTTCACACAGTGCTGCAGCATACACTATACAGCTTTTATGTAAAAATAAATAAATAAAAAGGCAATATTTTATGACAAATCTTATTGACCGTGTAATAATTTTAGACCACATACGTTACAAACGTAGAGTAATCTATTTTCAGATTTATTTTATTTTTTTTGTGAATGTAGTAGATCATTTTGGGAGAAATAACGAAAAAAAAGTGTGTTCTTGCACAAGGAATCAGATTCACAAAATTGGAATTGGGAATCAGACACGTATCACTGATCCGGATCACTCGATTCCTTTGAAATTTTCTCGCTGTGATCAAAAAGGAATACATAAAAAACAAACAAAAAAAAAACAAATAAATAAACAAACACATACATAAAATTAAACAAAATATAATTAATTTAAATAAATAAATAATAAATGAATGAATTAAAATGATAAATAAATAAATAAATAAATAAATAAATAAATAAATAAATAAATAAAAACAAAAACACAAATAAAATGAAGTAAAATAAAATACAATTAATTAATTTAAATAAATAAATAAATACATTTTTAATTTTTCTCCAAAAACTTGGGTGGGATCTGTTAAAAATAATGGAAACTTTTTTTACTGTATAAACAAAGATATTCAATAAAAAATGTGCGTGTGTGTATTATTATTTTTTTATTATCTCTTATTCCTGACTTTACAGACTAACGCCTTAGAGGGAAATAAGCAGCAAAAAAATAAAAACAAGAAGTTAATGAATTGATCATGAAGTAATAATAATAATCACTGATCAATAATAAAAGCAAAAGGAAAGCTGAGGGATTTCCACAAGTCGCCTCCTAAACGCCAGTATAGTGCCCTAGGTAGTGTGTGCAGGTGCTGTACCTCAGCCCCCTACATAGTGCACGAATGTAGTGAGCACGGGCAGGTGATGGATTACCTGATAATCCTCCCATGGCGGAGGTCCAGGGCTGTTTGTAGACGATGTTCCAGACCAGAAAAGCTGAGAATCCCACCAGAACCCCGACACACGAGTAGCCCACACTGATGTACGTCTTTCTGCGAGCCATGGCAACTTTAATTATTTCATTAAAACACTAAAACTCACTTCACGCGCTAATGAGACAGGTCGTAGTCTCTAAACATGTCGCTTTCCCCCCCTCACGTGTCGCGAGGAGACGCACAACGGACCCTGCTTCTTGAAAATAATCCTAAAATATGCTGGTTTAACAAGCTGGTTTATTAACAGGCTGTGAAGTGTTCATGAGCGGTTCATGGCTGTGTTTATAAACCGCGATTATTATGCAATACACAGCGGAGGGGAGTTCCAGAGAGGACTGAGGAAACACAGCGCCACCTGCTGCACCGGAGGACACACTGGAGACATACAGTATAAACAACCCAACCAGCTTAGAACCAGGGTTCTCAGAGTGGAGAGATCCTGTAGAAGCTGCGGGAATTAAAGTTATTACACTAATAAATAATGTCATTCTTCTAAAAATGTTATAAGTGATACAAAAACACTATTACAAGTGTTGGACCTACTAATACCCCCTCCCTTCTCTCTCTCTCTCTCTCTCTCTCTCTCTCTCTCTCTCACAGTTCTAACCTGCGTACATTTTATACATGCCCGAATTATTTTGACAAAATGCCCTATATTTTGACAAATTTTCTCAAATTAAAAAATCATATTTTCAGTAATTTTTCATCTTAAGCAATAAATATTTCAAACCTACACATCAAAAAAAAGTTTTTAGATACATTAAGTCGGATTTTCTTTTTATTTAAAATAATTTATTATGAACTTACAGTATTTACCGAATTAAAGCTATATTTTTTCCCGCCTAAAATCCATCCACTAGCATTACATCAGCTCGGGTTCTCCAGTAGGGGGCGCAATGACCAAAAAAAAAAAAACCACGACACAGTCTCTGAATAAACACCAGCACCTCCTCATAGACATGAATTCTTTATTGAAGTAAATATATGTATTGTTAAAAATAAATGTTTAAAATGTTTGGGACGTTTCACAGTTATTCTCTGTAATAATATAACTTTTTTTTGTAACTTTTCTGAAGATTGTTAGAGTGAGAGATGAGTTTAGAAAAAGCAATAAAAATGAAAAAAGCAAGATTTTATAGAAATATGATTGCACTTTAACACTGAAACATCTCATCAGCTGTAACAATGCTCTGAAAATACTGAAAAAGGACACAAAAATGCACTGAACACATTTTAGAGTAACTCTACACACACACACACACACACACACACGGTGTGAAACACTGCAGTTTGTTGGAGTTGTGTATGTGAGAGTGAAGAGGATGGCAGAGGAAGGAACTTGGGTTCTCTGATTGCGGAACTGAAAGCACGTGCTCTGTTATCCGAGTCGCGGGCTTTCTGTCGCGGATGCTGAGTCAGAAATCAAATCAAGCAAGGAATCTGACTCAGGAGTCAATTCGCTGAATCAGCGTCTCCGTCACGATGCCTGAGAGAAGCGTCAGGTCTTTATGCTTGATCCAGTCCTCTTCTCTGATCGCCCACACCGTGTTGTCCGGCTACACACACACACACACACACACACACACACACACACAGCAATTTTATTTGACTAGCAAAGAGTCATTTTCACCCCATGCATACAGGAGATTAGCTCGGCTGCACTGGGAGCTGATTTGAGACTGAGAAGTGGGTGGAGTAAAGGGCGTGTCTAGAAAATTGGACTCAAATCTAGACTGACAGGAGGCACAACAAATACAAACAGTAATGCAGAGATTTTTTTTCATACAGTGATTTAATCTCAGCACCTCTCCAGTCGCTGTACCTTCCTCCTCTACGACTGGTTGCCATGGTAACAACGTTTATCAGTGGGTGGAGCCAGTCATTTTCTTGAGCTTAAAATGGAACATGGTGGAGTGAGATTCGATGTTCATCACGACACCCGTATTTATTTGCATTAATTAAACTTTTCTCGCTGGACACGCCCACATCTCATTACCTATGCTCGTTAAAAACGACGGATCTTTGTGTCAGTTTTGTGTAGCAGCATTCTGGGTTCTCTAGATCACCTTTGAATACAAGGCCAGAGTTTTCGATACATGTTGCAGCTCACGACAATCAATCATGACGATGGCGTCAAGTTTAAAGAGACAGACTAGAGAGTTTAGAGAGTAAAAGTAAGGAGATATTTTCAGGGATCTGGCTCGGACACCTCTAGTGAGGGTCACTTTAAATCTTCTGTATGTCTTAACATGTAGAGCGTCGGCTATAAACCCTGTGAGCACTCACGACTCACACATGATTACTGTTTTTTTACTGATTATTTTTATCATGCATCTCTCTCACACACACACACACACACACACACACACCTTTTCTTCTTCGTCATCGGTGAACACGAGGAGCACGTCTCCTTTACTGAAGAGCAGAAGAATGCCTTCGTCTGAGTCCTGTGTCTCCAGAGCAGTGGCCTTGGAAAAGACAAATTAAGCACAAAAACACGGTTAGTTAGATAAACTTAGTTAAGTTAGTCAGCCTGGTTTAGATCTCACTTTTACCAGTTTATTAGCATGAACGGAGATTCATCAGATGCTGAAATTAAAAACCTATACGGTGTCCCACAGGGCTCTGTTCTAGGCCCAAACACTCTTCTGTTTTATACATGCACCTGAACGTGTAATTACACTTCATTACACTTTAAAACTTTCCTAAATTTTAATTAAACTTTGCTGATTGGTCATCAGGTGCTGATTAATTCTCTCTCACAGCTTTACAACATCTTGATAGGATCTGGTGATCTGGTTTCTGTTCTCATTTACAGTAAAGCAGCTAGAAAGATAACTATAAAAAGATAAATGGTACAAATTATCCGGCGGAACAACCTCCACCTTAATGTCAGCAAGACTAAGGAGCTGATAGTGGACTTCAACAGAAAGCAGGAGAGGAACTACCAGACCCCTGTGATCAACAGCCCAGTGGAGAGAGTGGACAGCTTCTGATATGGTGTTCACATCACGCAGGATCTGTTGTGGTCCTGTCACATCAACACCGTGGTGAAGAAGGCCCAACAGCGTCTCTTCCACCTCAGACGCTTGAGAGACTTTAGACTGCCTGCTAAGGTGCTTAGGAACTTTTACTCCTGCACCATAGAGAGCATCCTGACGGGAAACATCACCACCTGGTTGGGGAACAGCACCATGCAGGACAGACGAGCTCTTCAGAGGGTGGTGCGATCAGCTGAGCGCATCATCCGTACCGAGCTCCCTGACCTGCACTCGATCTACAACAAGCGGTGCTGGACCAAGGCCAGGAAGATTGTGAAGGACCTCAGCCACCCCAACAATGGACTTTTCTCTCTGTTGAGGTCAGGGAAGTGCTTCAGTTCCCTGAAGGCCAACACTGAGAGACTGAGGAGAAGCTTCTTCCCGCAGGCTATACAGTCTCTCAATCAGAACCTCACATAGGACTCATCTGACTAGACCTACTATGCTCCTACACACGTGTTGGAACTCCAACCAACCACACTGGACATTTGCACATTACAGGACTGCGGCACACAATAAACACACAATGTACATTTGCACATTTCAGGACTGTGCACACAATACAACACATAACATACATGTTGCACAGTCTGCTCCCGTTTACATACAAGAGGACTTTTGCACATCTGCACTTTAAAGATGGAGAATACCACTGCTCTCATCACCTCATCCCACTTCGTGACCACCCCGTACTGCTGCTGTCTGCATCTTGGTCACTATTGCACTACACTCTATTCACTTTACACTTTATATAATTTTATAATTTTACATAACTTTGCATCACAGCTGTTGTATTGTACACTTCCTGTATGGACATTTTACACACATACATATTCTTATTTTATATACATATTATATATACATACCCTACTTTATTTATATTTATTAGATTTTATTCTATTTTTATTCTATTATATTTTTTGCTTACTGTGAACTTGTTTTTATATTTCGTATTTTAGTATAATTCGTATTCTTATTTTTTATATTTCGTATTTCTGTATTTTATTTTTATATTTTTTATCCTGTCTTTTGTTCTGTCCTTATTCCTTTTCCAAGGGTCATAACAGTGTAAGCATTTCACTGCATATCACACTGTGTACCATTATGTATGTGACTAATAAAATTTTAATTTGATTTTGATATCATTCTGTAAATAATTCAGATCGTTAGCTGTGTAACAGGAATCTGATAAATAAATTTGCATCATGGTGTCATTGTGCTTTGATCTGGAAGGTTGATTGTTTTCCTGGAACAGCGGCCCACCTTGTAGAGGAATCCCGGAGGTTGGGAACTGTCCGGTTGCGGATTCGTCACCTCCGGCTCGCGTCCTTTCTCCATCTCTTCACTCTGCTTCGTCTCTCCTCCGACTTCTTCCTCTCCCTGTCCCGTCTCTTCCTCCTCCTCTTCCTCACGCTCGGTCGTGTTGAGGGATTCTGCTTCATCTTCCTCCTCCTCAGCTGGAGTTTCAGACACATGCGCTTCCTCTGAAACGTCTTCCTCATCCGCGTCTTCGCCGCCCGGCCGCTCCATCGTGTTCCCGTTGGAGACGTGGTGTTTACCGCTCTCGCTCTCGGAGCACACGGACTGGCGGCTCGGAGTGCTCGGGATGCTCTCGGCTGAGTTGGAGTCGTCCGAGTCAGAGATCTCCGTCTGCGTGTTCCCGGAGGGCGTGTCTGCGTCTCTGTGGGCGAGTGCGTCAGGAACGCTGAGTTTGCTCAAAGCGGGGTGATCAGGAGGAAACGCCGTGTTGCACGGGATGGGAGCGGAGATGGTCAGAGACTTCTTCTTCTTAGAGGAAGTGCTGAGGAAACACACACAGGTCAGGATACAGGACAATCTGAAACCCATTTAATTTCAAAATCTGCTTGTCCTCCTGCAGCATGTAGCCCAGTGATTTATTTCTCTCAGAAACCTGATAAAGATTCCAGGATTTTATTCATTAACAAAATGTCAGTTTTTAACCCATTATAGTTACAATTAATGTTCATGAAGAGAGTTACTTCCTGTTCTCTACTGTGTTATAGCAATCTGTCTGTCTGTCTCTCTCTTTCTTTTTATGTTTCTCTCTGTGTGTCTGTCTCTATTGCTTTCTATCTGTCTCATCTCTGTCTGTCAGTCTGTCTATATGTCTGTCTGTCTCTCTCTCCCCATCTCTCTCTCTGTCTCTGCCTGTCTGCATCTCTCTATCTGTCTGCCTGTCTGTCTCCATCTGTCTGTAGGTCTGCCTTCCTCCCAGCGGATCAGCTGGTCCTGTGTGACCGTAATGAAGCGTGTGAGGTGAGGAAGATGAGGAAACACCTGTTGAGGCCTTTGATGATGAAGGTTGTGGTGGAGTGCTGCGTCTCCAGCTTCTTCATGACATTGTAGATCTCATGGTTTAACTGGAAGAAAGAAGAAATCCGTGCAGTGACTGGTCACTCAGCTCTGATATAAATAAAGTGGTGTGAAGAGGAGAGGAAGAGCCACGTACCTTACTCATCTCTTTGTAGAAGACGTCCCTCAGGTTGGAGATGTTCTGAAACACGGTGACGTAGCAGCTGATACGACTGAGAGCACCACACACACACAGAATAATACACATTACTGACACACACTGAAAAAAAATGATTAGTCCAGACCTCACAAACACACACACACACACACACCCCTCTACCCTGCTGCTGTAAGTATAAAGGCGAAACCTTTGGTAAAGTACAAGTGTGTGCGTTTTCTGTGAATGTGTCCGTGTTGTTTTTTCCGTGTGTGTGTGTGTGTATGTGTGTATGATGGTGTATGTGTGTGTGTGTACACTACCAGTCAAAAGTTTGGACACTCTAATCCCATGGTCTTTCCTGATGTTTATTTCTTTCTACATTGTAAAACAATGCTGAAGGCGGCCGAAATCCACAATAATGTCCTTCGAACAGTTGATATTGAGATACACTATATTGCCAAAAGTATTCGCTCACCCATCCAAATAATCAGAATCAGGTGTTCCAATCACTTCCATGGCCACAGGTGTATAAAATCAAGCACCTAGGCATGCAGACTGTTTTTACAAACATTTGTGAAAGAATGGGTCGCTCTCAGGAGCTCAGTGAATTCCAGCGTGGAACTGTGATAGGATGCCACCTGTGCAACAAATCCAGTCGTGAAATTTCCTCGCTCCTAAATATTCCACAGTCAACTGTCAGCTGTATTATAAGAACGTGGAAGTGTTTGGGAACGACAGCAACTCAGCCACGAAGTGGTAGGCCACGTAAACTGACGGAGCGGGGTCAGCGGATGCTGAGGCGCATAGTGCGAAGAGGTCGCCAACTTTCTGCAGAGTCAATCGCTACCGACCTCCAAACTTCATGTGGCCTTCAGATTAGCTCAAGAACAGTGTGCAGAGAGCTTCATGGAATGGGTTTCCATGGCCGAGCAGCTGCATCCAAGCCATACATCA